>NC_089843.1:109327289-109627289 GCF_035609145.1 Eleutherodactylus coqui | reverse complement strand
TGTAAAATCTGTGTTACTGTTCAGCTAATAACCATCATGTGACTTTATTTATAAAGACTGTACACTAAGAAATATTAATCTCCAAGATAGACTATTCTATTACATAGAAGAGAGCTGTGTTCAATTATATCATTTTATTTTAATGGCTAGCTCAGTTATTGCATGAGTTATTGTGATGCTGCTGTTGACGGTCCTGGTTCACAAGAAGACAGCTAAGAAAATGAATGCATGGAAATGGTGTACATCCCAAGTTGACAGACTCTAAGACCCTTGAGAGAGGCAGCCGGGTACTGGCTGGTCTAATCACTTTTGCTACTAGGGTAGCGAGAACGTATGCAGAAATTGCCACTCCAGAGAATCCTTTTTGTTAGCAAATGAAGCGGTAGAGAATTAGTTAAAATATCGTGAAGAGGATGTAGGGGGAAAAACAAACATCAGGAACTTCTGTCTTGCATAGCAAGCCCAGCATACAAATGGGGAACCCAATAAGATGTTCTCGGTGGGTTATTTTTCTATGTGTGTCACTGATGCATGGCTTTTCAAAATCATACAAAAATGGAATTTTCTGATGAATACAGCACTCATGCGGATATGTTTTCTTAACTAATATCTTTATTTCAGATAATATTTAAATTTGAAATTATATTTCACTATTTAATTACATGGAACAGAATGACCAGAGAGTAGCAATGTAGAGATGAGCTGTAAGGGGAAGAGAAGGAACTGCTATACATACAGTACCAACAGTTATGTACAAAGGAATAGAATTTCTATACAACTGAATATAAATAAGAAAAACTTTTGAATGTAGATCTGAAATCCAAAATCATGGTCAGTGAGGCTAATACCTTTATATGCTTATATTAATAACCATTAATGTGAAATTTAAAAATGAGGAAGTAAAATGAAACATTTTACAATGCTTTTAGGTGTTAAGTGACATTTCATAATGCAAATTTTGCATTCAACTCACTAAAAAGTTAAGTTTCAGGCCTCACACATCTAGAAAACACCTGATAACAAATTAGCATTTAGATAAAAGCAGTCAACAATGTACATTCCTATATCCTGCTCTGTAATGGAAAAAGCATTGATGACATTTCACACATAGAAGGATGAACAAAACAAGACATTTGTGAGTCAATGATCTGAGCAGTCTTTGGCAAACATATACAAATGGGATGATTTATTAAGATACATGCAAACTTGGAACCCTGCAGAATATATGGAACTAGTGCACCACATTATGTTACAAAATAGACATGCTTTTTATGCTTTGCCATTTACTCCTATCTAATTCAATTGAATTCCGCACCGCACAGGTTTTATGCGGGTTATTTCCATAGCTTGTGGACGAGAATTTCAAAGTCTCGTCCGCTTTGCTGCTATTATAAATGCAACGGGATTTCCATGTACCCCGTTTCCCTGAAAATAAGACATACCCTGAAAATAAGACACAGCATGATTTTCCAGAATTTTTGAGGATGCAAAATGATTTTTCAGGCTTTTTGAGGATGCTTGAAGTATAAGCCGTACTCCAAAATTAAGCCCTGCTAACAGTTAATTAAAAAAGTCAATTTAAATAGTGTCCAGTTAGCTATACATGTAAAAAAGTTAAACATTTTTGAACAAAAATTAATATAAGACACTGTCTTATTTTCGGGGAAACACAGTAGAAGGTGAACCTCACCTAAGACATGTCACGTTAATGGAATCTCAGTGGAATGCTCATGGAATGGCTTTTAGCCACGGGTTTTGGAATGGTTTTGCCGTTGGAATTCCGCTGCGGCTTTCTCTCTCCATAGAGAGGAGAGAGGCCGCTGCAGATACAAGAAAAGAATGGACATGCTGCGGAATTGAATTCCGCGCCGCGTGTCAGTTTTTGTGCAGCTTGGCTGCAGCATGTGGAAGAGATGTTTGCAAAATCTAGTCCACTTTGCTGGCTAATCCAGGGATTATGAGTCGTGGGCAGCATTGCTGTGCGGATTTTCTGCACTGAAATTCCGCAGCAGTTTAGTCCGTGTGAATCCAGCTTTACAGTAGAGATGGCAACATTTTTTCAGCCTGCACAAATATACTTGGGAAAAAGGGGAATGCCTATCAGCTAGAATATTATGTCAAGCGAGAATTAGGGATTTTGTGCTTGCCTTTTCACAAAGCTTTTTTGAGGCAAAATGGGAATGCGGGTTCCTCAGAAACAGAAAATGTGTTCAAAGTTTCCCCCATAATAACAAAGTCGGCAATCACTTAAGCTACCTTTACACAGGTCAACTGTTGGGTGCATAAGTGCTTTACCGTTTTCCCAAAAATTATTCTTCCTGTGCTTTCAGACAGGAGCGATAGTCATTCAGTGAATGGAAGTAGAGTGTGATGGAGATCTCTTCTGGCCACCCACCTCTATTCACTGTAAACAGGCAGTCGCTCAAAGATCGAGCAATTCCTGTTTAGGCCTTAGTCAGACGGGCGTTTTTTCGCGCGATTTGCGCATGCGCATGCGATTTGCGCATATATAGAACCAATGGTTCGCTATGGTATCGGTCACATGTCCGCTTTTTATGCGGATATGCGATAAATTATAGGACACGACGATTCGCAGATCGCGCCTATCTGCGTTCGGCGTTTTATGTGCGCACCAAAATCATTTTTTTCGCCGGCCAGTCTAAGTTTCATGCGCATTTTGATGCGCACGGCGATTTTTCTCCGGTCAGACGGGCGTTTTGCTGCGACGATTAACGCGGCTAGGTGCAGATTTTTCCCGCGATTTTTCGCCCCCGGTCACGCGATTTGCGCATGCGCATCCGACATGCGATCCACAAATCGCGCGAAAAAACGCCCGTCTGACTAAGACCTTACACTGAGCAATAAGTTGCTCCCTAGTCACTTCATTTGAGTGAGCTGAAACAAAGAGACTAGTGACTGCTAAGCGGTGGCTGTGTGTACACAGGCCAACTAACACTGAAAATCACTGTTTCAGGAAATAATTGCCTTACCTAAAGGTAGCTTAATTTAGAGGGCAGTAAACAATAATTATTACAGCAACAAATGTAGCTCTGTTATGTCTTTATACAGACAGAGATATTACTAGAGAGTGCAATTATAAAGAGAGGTTATTTTTACTTTTGAAGAAAGATATGATTGTAAGCAAGAAAGGTAAATGCTATCTATATATATATAAAGGTGAAAGCCCTCATTGACTGACTGAGTGACTTGCCACTAATTCTCTAACTTCCCGGAGTTGCACAAACATGAAATTTGGCAGGAGCATTCTTTAGGTCCTAAATAGAAAAAAGTAAAGGGGTCACAACTTGATTATTCAATGCTAAGTGCAAAAGTATTGGCACCCCTTCGTAATGCAACTACCTAGTGTCGTACAAACATGAAATTTGGCATGAGCATTCTTTTGGTCCTAAATAGGAAAAGTAAAGGGGTTACAACTCGATTATTAAATGCTAAGTGCAAAAGTATTGGTACCCCTATGTAATGTACCTAATCTAATTCTCTAACGTCCCAGTGTCATACAAACATTAAATTTTGCATGACCATTTTTTAGGTCCTAAATAGGACAAGTAAAGGGGTCACAATTCGATTATTCAATGCTAATTGCAGAAATAAGTGCACCCTATGTAATGTAACTTTTCAATGTCGTACAAGCGTGAAATTTGCCGCGAGTATTCATTAGGTCCTAAATGAGGAGAGAGGGAGAGGGGGAACATTTTTCAGAGGGACATCGGTACATGCAGCCTGAGGAGAATCTAACACTCCTCTATATGTATACATATTTTATTCCTCGGTTACTCTAAAGTAACCTTGACTTCATAAAATTTTCCGTGCAAACAACATGTAAACACCTGTATCAAATTAACTTGGGCAAGGCCAGGTATATCAGCTAGTGTATTAATAAATTCATGAGGATGTGCCTTTTGTGTACTTTTTTAATGTTTCTGGTCAGCTTTAAATCAGCATTTTCTTTCCTTTTTTTTCTATTTTTTTCCTCTTTTCTTTTCTTCTTTCCATCTCAAAACTGTATTCCTGGATTTGAAATTCCATTATTCTTGGTAATGCAAAACTTGAAAAACTTTGAAATGTAAAGAGATTCAGCAAGAGTTTGCAATGCAGCGGAATTTAAAGTCACACTCTAGAGTATGTTCAAATGGGAACACAATTTCTGCAGTTTATATACTGAATTCATCTGCAAAATGCAAAAAGCGGCTCTATTATCACCAATGCTTTCCAATGAAAGCATTCACATGTATGTTTTTGAGGTGCCAAATAATCACACCTGCAAAAGGTAGGACATGCAAGTGCAAATTCAGCCATTCACGCACTTTTTCTACATGTGATGCACAATTTTGTTGTTTTTGCGCACCTATGCATGCGCTACAAAAATCGCTTGTCTGACCAAGGCCTAAAGAGGCTCAAAATTCTGTGTTGATTTATTTCTTAATATACAGAAGTGTCTACTTTTACCTCAACTCAAATTTCTTATGAAACCATTTTATCACATCATATCATCACGACATGCTAGCCCAGGGGTGTCAAACTCATTTTCACCGAGGGTTACATCAGGCTTATGGTGACCTTCAAAGGGCCGATTGTAAGACAGTATAGTAACGACCTGTTCACACAAGCATATTTGAGTACATAATATGCAGTAAATAAAACCATTGATTTCAATGAGTTCATTCACATGATGGATATTTTCACGCATGACCTACTTTCTTGCGTACTACGCACCCCAATAGGCCATTGAAGTGAATGGGCCACACAAATACGTGGTGAATGCACAGGAAACCTGTGTATTCACTGCATATTTGCACGCCATTTCAGTGGGCCCACCTGTGTTCTTTTTTGCGTGCCCAAATATGCAGGCATAAGCGATTTTTGATTGCGCAAATACGCAGCGTATTTATGTGACCAAAATACGATTACACCCGTGTGAACGAGCCCTAATAGTGACTCCTATAGTGGTCACAGTAGTAATAGTGACTCTGATAGTGGCCCCATTAAAAATAACGACCCCCACAGTGGTCCAATTAGTAATATTAACCGCCTCAGTAGTAATACCCCCATAGGAACATTAACCCCCCCTCAGTAATAATAAGCCGCCCCCCCCTCGGTAATAATAATAAGCCCCTCTCAGTAATAATAAGCCCCCCTCAGTAATAATAAGCCCCCTCGGTAATAATAGTAAGCCACCCACGGTAATAATAATAAGCCCCCCTCAGTAATAATAATAAGCCCCCCTCGGTAATAATAATCACCCCCCCCCCTCGGTAATAATAATAGGCCCCCCTCAGTATTAATAAGCCCCCCTCAGTAATAATAGTTCCCCCTAACCTATATACTTACCTCCTCCTTGCTGTCAGTGCCGCTCCCGCTCTGCTCGCGCTGATCCCGGCGCACACTAACGTCAATGATTAGCCCGGAACACTTCCTCCCTGAGTCCTCTCCTGCAGAACTGAAGAGCAGGGGACTCAGGGGAGCAGGATCCCGGCTGCACACTGACGTCAGTGTGCGGCGGGATCAGCGCCAGCAGCATGATTACCAGCTGGTAATCGCTGCAGTGGTGAGCAGCGTCGGCATGCCACGGGCCACATAACACGAGGCAGCTGGCCTTGTGTTTGACACATGTGTGCTAGCCGAACCTTTAACCTGCTGCAGTTCACATCCCAACCACTGAGTGGCCACAGTAAACCAATATAGGCTAGAGAACTCGTGACAGAGTACCATAAAATCATGTTTTTTGTTTTTTTGTCTTAAAATAAAAGAAAAAAAGCTGATTATTTCATGCAACACAATTTCACATGTTTCAATAACTTGAGACAAGAGAAATGGTAAGGAAATACATATCTGTATATTTACGATGATCAGGGCCAATAGAAGAGCTTATTAGGTACTGTTTTAGGATGTGTTTAATATATAAAGAGTATGTCATGGGTTTCTAAGTTCCTTCTAGCAGCAGCTGTGAGTAACCAAACATTAAGCTTCAAATCTATGTCTATACAGGGGATTGTGAGCTCTGTATCATAAAAAAATAAGCTTCAACTACTATGAAGATAAAGCACCGAATTTTGGACCTAGAAATTACATGATAAAAGGTGAATATTAATTTTATCTGATAGGTCAGTTTACAATCAACAGATTCAGGCTCATTCAGAGGCATTGTTATGGAGTCTAATAAATCCTAGGTCAATGACATTATCTGAATAAATAGAATACAAAGATAACTGCAAGTAATGAATAATTTATTCATGAAAAGTAAAAAAGACATTTATATCATGTCAAGTCAGTACACAAGAAGTCTGTATAGACTAGGAGTTGAAAAAGATCTGCAGCAGATAGTTTTTATCCTAAGCCCCTAACGTGATAATCTTCAATACAGAGTATGAATGAAACCTTATGCGTGCAGAGCCAGAAGTACACAAGGATAAAAGAGAAAATGAACAGAGTGTTCTACCGTGTCAAAAGCTTCAGATAAATGAAGTTAGATCAAAACAGGAGAATATTCCACATAACAAGCAGAAGAAATGGAATTGTGAAGAGAAGGTGAAGTGGTTTCACTTGAGTGAGTTGAGAATCAAGTCAAGAAGATACAAAAAAGCAGAAATGTGTGTATATAATAGATTATAAATTTTAGAAATAATGCATGGGGTTAAATATAGAGTTCCTATCGAGAAATGTTCTAAGAAGAATTTTTGACAAACAATATAAAAATGTTGAGAATCTGCCATAAACATTATGTTAAATGAGCTACTGTGAATGAAATGACAGCATGTGTATATAGCATTTCGGCATTACTTTTTCCTAATTTTATAAGTAACTAAGGACTTACTGTACAGGTACTTTTAATAAGCATTGGGGGAATTATAAGCTTATATGGGATTAAAGGGAACTAGTAAAATCGGTTTTTAAATCTGCCCCCTCAGATTAATGGAGCAGTACATAAACAGACCACACATACACAAAAAGCCTTTTAGCATTTATAGAAATTCTTACTTTTTATTTAGCATTCCCAGAATGCTACCACCTCAAGTGGCCATCATTCCTCCATGTCAAGACGTCACTGCAAAAAACTGTCTTCTTTTCCTGCTCACCACCACCCCTTGTATATGGACATCAGTGCTGCCAGCGCGGAAATCTCGCGCATGTAATGTGCACCCATCTTGCCATGCCTACTCCACACATGCATAGTGAAGCAAGGTGTATACACCTTGACTTTACAGGCACACTGTAAGATGTTGCCAAGGTGAATGTGTTCACAAGATTTCAGCAGTAGCAGCATTGACATCCATGCACAGGGGGTAGCAGTGTGTGGAAGAAGAGGCCAGGTTTCTGCAGTGACATTTTGACTCCACCTCCCTGACTGACTTGGGGCGGAGCATTTGCATATTGGGCATGCTTAATATAAAGTAAGAATTTTTGGAACTGCCGAATGGCATTTTTGTGTTTATGTGTTCTGCTTATGTAATGCTCCGTTACACTATGGTGGTGGATTTAAACCAATTTTTCTCAAGCACTATTCACCAAGGCAGAGAAAATCAGTTATCCATGGTCTAAGCTTCACTGTTCTGATTTCTTCAAATATATGAAACTTAACTTTTATTGGTTTAAACACGATAAAAATTCTCTAGACATATAAAACACTACGAAACAAAACAAAACATATAGCACAGTCCAATGACAACAATACATCTGATCAGATACACATATGGTGTCTAGTTGTAATGTTCGATCAAGATGTACCTAGAACCAAACCATGTACTGTCTCAATACAGATAGTATACTATTTTAAGCTAAAGATAATGTACATACTCATGGGTGGAGTACCATCATATAGATACCCAATTATAGTATCCCCACTATCTGGGGGCTTAACAGTACTGTGAAAAAGTAATTGAACTGTGCTCATGTGTACACACACTATACAAACAGGTAACTATGGGGGTTTATAGGTACTATCCTCCTAGTCCTCTGGATAGATCGTTCACCTATATTACTGCCCGCTTATACTTCACAATGGCGTGCTCATATTTACACCTAATTCCACTCTGATGATGTAGTAAGTGTTTTGCTGCACGGCAGTAATATAATATTCAGCCCAAGTGGGTTTATATCCATGGATTTTTCAAGGGGATCTTTCCTCAAGATCTTATGATTTGGGTTTATGCACAATCATTTTTGGTTCTTGGATCTGTGCACCCTAATTTTGGGTTTGGTTTGACGCGTTTCTGTTGATTGATTCAACTTATCAGGAACCACTTTTTATGATACAGGAAAACCCAATAAAACAAGGTTATTTGTTGAGCTATCACTCACAGTTAGTTCCAAAGGGTGTCAACTCTCCTCTACTGAATAGAATATAGCACGTATAGGACGCCAGCAACGTCCAATGTACATTAATGACAGCATATACCATTTAGATACATTCGCTCTCAATCATTGGAAGGGGTCCAGCAGACTTAGATAAAAAGAGACCTGCAGTCTAAAACTAGACCAGATGTCAAATGCGCTTTTTTTCTTTTTTTGTCTAATAATAGATCAGGTATCTAATATGTTTCCATCCCTTGTTTATCTCTTTTTTCCAAGATTCTCTCTGCTCTGCTAGCATTCTAATTATTTCACTGAACTAAATAATGTAGGCTAATGTCTTGTTTAGCAGCATAGAAACATAACAAAATGAACATCACAAATAGGTCTGACAGAGCCTCCTGCCTGGATGCCTAGTTTTAGACTGCAGGTCTCTTTTTATCTAAGTCTGCTGGACCCCTTCCAATGATTGAGAGTGAATGTATCTGAATGTTATATGCTATCATTAAAATACATTGGACATTGCTGGCGTCCTATGTGTGCTATATTCTATTCAGTAAAGGAGAGTTGACACCCTTTGGTGCCTAACTGTGAGTGATAGCTCACCAAATATTAGTCTTGTTTTTTGGGTTTTCCTGTATCATAAAAAGTGGTTCCTGATGAGTTGAATCAAACAATTGAAACGCGTCGAACCAAACCATAAATTGGAGTGCACAGACCCAAGAACCAAAAACGATTGTGCATAAACCCAAATCATAAGATCTTGAGGAAAGATCCCGTCAAAAACTCCATTGCTATAAATCCATTTTGGTTGAATAGTATATTACTGCAGCACAGCAAAACACTTAGTACATCATCAGAGTGGAATTAGGTGTAAATATGAGCACGCCATTGTGAAGTATAAGCGGGCAGTAATATAGGTGAATGATCTATCCAGAGGACTAGGAGGATAATACCTATAAACCCCCATAGTCACCTGTTTGTACAGTGTGTGTATAGACATAAGCACAGTTCAATCACTTTTTCACAGTACTGTTAAGCCCCCAGATAGTGGGGATACTATAATTGGGTATCTATATGATGGTACTCTACCCATGAGTATGTACATTATCTCTAGCTCAAAATAGTTTACTATCTATATCGAAACAGTACATGGTTTGGTTCTAGGTACATCTTGATCGAACATTACAACTAGACACCATATGTGTATCTGATCAGATGTATTGTTGTCATTGGACTGTGCTATATGTTTTGTTTTGTTTTATACTGTTTTGTATGTCTAGAGAATGTTTACCATGTTTAAAACAATAAAAGTTAAGTTTTATATATTTGAAGAAATCAGAACAGTGAAGATAAACCAATTTTTCTAGTGAAAAGTTCCCAGCAACAAACAAATTTGACATTAGATAGTTGAGAATAACTCATTAGTAGGCACTAACATGTGGACTTTGGTAGAAGATTATTTTCAGTTTTACTTGATTATACACAGGGGCTCTCTTCCTTGATGTCACTCTACAGCCTGCTGCCTTCTAATAATCAATATAGCTGCCATGAAAAATGAAATCAATTAATGATAAAAGCAGCAGATAACTATCATAGTTATAAATTAAAAATCTAAACAAAAAAGTATAACAAAAATTAGTATTGGAGTTGGAACAGCCTAGACAGCCTGATAACAAAATGCCTGAGGCAGTGAAATCCTACCAGAATCTAGATGTCTCTTTAAATTATCTACACTGCACGTTAATGCATTCTCTGTGGCATAAGGAAAATACTGTAATAAGAGGATTAGTGATGTGGAACTCAAAACTAAACTGCCAACTTTAAGAATCCACACTGCATTATATACTAAAAATCAGTTTATAGCTGGTAAGAAAATGAATCTCATTTGTTTTGCATCTTATCTTTTCTGAAATGGGTAATAATTAATGTATATGCCCTTAATTATTGAATCTGATGTTTTGGAAAACAAAAATGATTAACTAAATAAAATAAATTAGTAATATTAGTAAAAAATAATTCCTGAGACCAACATTCATGTTGAGGCATATTTTTTTTAAATATTTCTGTTAATATAGTTAAAGTAAAATTCAGTTTATGACAGTCCAGTAGAGTCTAGAAGAAAATGTCCCAATTACAAAAATCAAAATAAATCTTTCATTGTGGTATTATGCTTAGAGATGAGCGAGCATACTCGTCCGAGCTTGATGCTCATTCGAGTATTAGGGTGCTCGAGATGCTCGTTACTCGAGACGAGCACCACGCGGTGCTCGTCTCGATTAAACGAGCACTGACCATTGAATTCAATGGAGCCGGCAATACAGCTGGCTCCATTGAAAGCAATGGGCTGCCGGCGATCGCACAATGAATTTTCGGGAAGGGCTTAAATATATAAGCCCTTCCCTGCAATTCATCCAGAAATGTGTAAAAATAAAAAAAATATATATACTCACCTGGTCCCGGCAGACGGAGTTCAGCCACGGCCAACTGGCAGTTCTCCTGAACTACTCTCTGTAGTATTCAGCCGGGGATTTAAAATCCCCGTCTGCCGGGACCAGGTGAGTATATATTTTTGTTTTTATTTTTACACATTTCTGGATGAATTGCAGGGAAGGGCTTATATATTCAAGCCCTTCCCGAAAATTCATTGTGCGATCGCCGGCAGCCCATTGCTTTCAATGGAGCCGGCTGTATTGCCGGCTCCATTGAATTCAATGGGCTAACATCATTCTGCCGGGACAAGGTGAGTATATTTTCTTTTTACTTTTTACACATTTTAGGATGATTTTCAGGTAAGGGCTTATATTTTTAAGCCCTTCCCGAAAATTCATCCCGTGCTCGCCAGCAGCCCATTGCTTTCAATAGAGCCGGCTGTATTGCCGGCTCCATTGAATTCAATGGGCTAACATCGTTCTGCTCTGACACAGCTGTTACACGTTATGCTGACAGTGGAGGGGGTGTCTCACTCTTGCCACTATTGTGGCTTAATAGTGAGACCTCAGAGCCCGAAATGCAGCCCTGCATGTTGCTCCTTGCCTGCCCTATCCATTTCTGTGTTTTTTACATGACTTCGGTGATTTGCTAAGATTTTCACAAATGAAAACCTTAGCAGAGCACCAGTCATATACAAAAATGCTCGAGTTGCCCATTGACTTCAATGGGGTTCGTTACTCGAAACGAACTCTCGAGCATCACTGAAAGTTCGACTCGAGTAACGAGCACTCGAGCATTTTGGTGCTCGGTCATCTCTAATTATGCTTTATTGCCCAAGATGGAGGGGCTTAGTGTTTGCTTCTTCCACCACTGCACAGATCAGTACCACCCAAAATAAAGGCAAGAGGACTAACCAAGGCAACCCCTCTACTTACATCTCTCCAAGGGCCCTGCTGCATGGCCTACTATTATGGTATACATACTCTTTAGAAGCCCAAAGACACTTATTTATATATGATGGCTCTTAAATATTATTTTGTATAATAAGAATATCTCCATAATGCTTTATCCAATAGTGCATGCCGCATTTTTTGTTTGTTTTATTATTTCCATATAGATCAAACAGAAAAAAACTCTGCGTTTTTAGTTTGTACCTATGTTCTGATAAGGAAATACTATTGACAAAGTCTTTTGTCTTATGGTAAACAGTTAAAGAGAGAAGTAAGTAGTAGTAAGAATATGTGTCCATGGAGATTTCTGCATTGGGTAGCAGGAAATCTGCCTGTCATCGCATGCAATGGGGAGGGCGGGTGTAAGCAAAATTCTGGCTAACCGCCAACAATAACCACCTTAAATGCCATTGGCCATCCACTGATGAGTCAATATAATCAATGCATCCAGGTTCATATTGCATTGTTTTGGTTAGTGTTGGACAATCTGACTTTCATGATATACAAACCCTTGAGTTACACACATAAAGAAAGAGCACTCCTCATGGTTTTTGTCCCAGCACAATTTGTTTACAACATTTAGTGAAGAACATTTTTACTGTGAGTAGTACAGAAATGGAATACACATTTAGGCCTCAGTCACACGGGCGTAAATACGCGCGTGTATATACGCGCGTGTATATACGCGCGTATATACTCGCGTAGATACGCGCGTAAAAAAAACGCGTGACCATGTCCATTGCCACCAATATGTTCTATCTTTTGTAGGTGCGTTTTTACGCGCGTATATACGCGCGTATTTACGCCTGGGGGTTTTTAAGCGCGTATTTACGCCTGTGTGACTAAGGCCTCAAAAGGAGAATAGATATTAGCAATATTGTCACGTAATTGTGACCAAATGATTATTATTTGATTATGTTCTTTATCAGGTTTATCATGGGTGCCATATCACAGCTCTCTACAACTCTTGAGATTGTACAGAGCGTGCATAGACCCAATAGGTAATTTTAAGGCGATGCACAAACAGCAGCCCCTTACAAGATTGAGTGCAGTATACAGTATTATTATCATTAATAGAGATGAGCGAGCGTACTCGGAAAAGCACTACTCGCTCGAGTAATTTGCTTTATCCGAGTATCGCTGTGCTCGTCCCTGAAGATTCGGGTGCCGGCACGGAGCGGGGAGCTGCAGGGGAGAGCGGGGAGGAATGGAGGGGAGATCTTTCTCTCCCTCTCTCCCGCCCGCTCTCCCCTGCTCCCCGCTGCGACTCACCTGTCAGCCGCAGCGGCACCCAAATCTTCAGACCCGAGCACAGCGATACTCGGATAAAGCCAATTACTCGAGCGAGTAGTGCTTTTCCGAGTACGCTCGCTCATCTCTAATCATTAACCTTTATAAGAATAAATTCATAAACTTATAACTATTGATTAGTGATGAGTAAAATTTTGAACAGCTTGGTTCAGCCGGTTTACTGAACATGTGCAAAAAGTTTGGTTGAGTCCAAATTAGATTGGACTAAACCAGGCATACACTGAAATCCCTAAAACTGGTTTAAAACCCTGTCAAAGGGTAATAAAAGCCCTGTATAACACTAGCAGTACTGTCATCTATACACAAAAGGTAGCGGTGAGTGGAAGTCTAGGAGTATTATATAGGACCTTTATGGCCCTTTGACAGAGTTATACACCAGTTCAGGACTAGTGTTGATCAAACCAAACCAGTAGAACCTTGTTCCAGGTTGTTGTTGTTAGCCGTTCAGTCATTCATGACCCTCGGCAACCCTAAAGGCGAGCTCCCTCCATGTTTTTCATTTTTTCATTGCTTCTTTCAGTTGTGTGAAATCCATGCCAGTATCAGCTTTGACAGTATCAGCCATTGTATCCTTTGGCGGCCAGGTCTTCTTTTGCCATTGATCTGTCCAAGCATTATAGATTTTTCTAGGTAGGTCCCAGGTATAACGTTGCTAAAGCTCACTTCAGATTCATGCTGAACCAAATTTTCAGCAAAGACGTACCCAAAACAAGGTCCTACTGGTTTGGTTTGCTCAACACTACTATTCATCATTTCTGGGTACAAAAAAAAGTATATTTTATTTTATCCATAAATTGCTGGAAAATTGGAAAGTTTAAATAATTTATGAAACATGGAGACATTGCCTACTTTATAGGTGTCCACAGTCATTAGAGCTTTTATTTACTAGATTTTATGCTGCAGCTTTGATACTTATTAACTTAGCATTACAGATGATATATGTTAACCAAAAATATAATAGTCTGCAGATTCTGCATTTTTTTGTTTTACAAAACCATAGCGGACTTGTAAAACATCTTACAGAGCCAAGAGACTTTGATATATAATTCCCACTGAAACTGGATATCAAATAAATTTTGTAATTTGAAATGTGCATAGATCTGCAGCCAAGAAAATAAAAGCTTCTTCTGATCTTGACATGCTGGTGATTTGGTCTCACCATTAAAGGCACAATGGAGAGGAATAAGTAATTCTATTACATATACAGTGGAAGCATTTGTTAGTGCTGTTGTAACTGCTGAAATGTTTAAAACAACTGTGACATATCATTATAGGTGGGGATTAGGAACTTGTCTTTAAAATAAATGCCTCCACTAAGACTGATTAAACTCTCACTTAATGCATTTGTATTGTTGAGTATATAAAGCGAAGCAATTCCATTCTCTAGATAGTACGCTGTATGTTAAAACCGTATATATAGCATTTGTTTGTTTTTTGTCCTTTTTATCCTAAATTCTCTTGATCCTAATATTTTATGAGTGGGGATGGCAAAGTATAAATACATATAAATAAAATATAATGCCTCACAATGAAAATGCCACACTATGAAGATGCTGTTGCAGCATTGTGCAAGTTTTTGGGTATGTTTAGACAAGGAAGTTATGCAAATTGATCCAATTTCACACTACTCACCTGATCTGAGATAAAAAGAGAGAACCAGTCTGTAAAGTTAACTTTAATGAGGTTATCATGCCTATGGAAACTACTTTGTGTCATTGTTTTTTGTGTCTGGATAAAAAATGAGGAAAGATGCCTCTAAGACACTGTTGAGTGCCATTCTTCAAATGGACATGCAAATAAAGGAGATGGAATAATACCTCTGCAGCGCCACCTATTGGAAGGCAGCGTTGCTGCAAGTCAATGTGAGACTTTATACAAGCCTTGTAACAATGACTGGGAATTGAAAGCCATGACAGAAAACCATACACAGACAGCTGTTTCGGGGTGTTTGCCCCACATCAGTGTGCAGCAGGTTTATGGCTTGGCTAGCAAGAGGTCTGTGACGTGAGTCAGGAACACTATCCTTTCTCCTTAGGGAGAGTATCTAAAAGGTGAGTGATTGAGGAGACTTATAAGGCAATTCATGCTACTCTAGGTAATCTGCAAATAAGGGAGGTGGAACAATACCTCTGCAGCACCACCTATTGGAAGACAGGATTCTTGCAAGTCACTGTTAAACTGTTTATACAAGCCTTGTAACAATGACTGGGAATTGAAAGCCAAGCCAGAAAACCATGCATAGACAGCTGTTTGTGTGGACAAGTTTACTAACGATTTAATCATAGGACTACATAAAGTCATCTGTTCAATCAGATGTACTACAACAATGATTGACAGCTGTAACATCTATTTAAGAGACTGTTACATTTGCCAGTCATTGCTGTAATGCATCTGATTGGGCAGAGAGGTAGAGCACAAGGTGAATATGCTCCACCTGCAGTGGGCACCCACGAATAATTAAAAGATGAATTTCACCCTGGTGTAGCTGCTGACAGGTTGCTTAAAGATATGTTCACATCCTGCTCACTGGTCCCTACCTATACCTATCAAACGTTTTGAATGGGCATAACTGCAGACAGAATCACTATAATATTGATGCATCGTTTTAGCTTTGCCCCTATATTTCTATTCCCTGCACAACATGTGCCAAATGTCTGAGTAAGATGTAAACAGGCAGACTTTGAGTTATTTTCCCATGTTTTCTACATTCTTATGTATTGGGAAAGCTGGAACAGGAAGTTTCATAAATCTAGTGTACAATTCAAATGCTGTATTTTGTTAATGTATTTAGACCAAAAATGGGCATAAAAATATTGCTAAATCCATCAAAGTTATTTTTTCTAGTTTTATTCATATGTTTTTTTTTAATTTAAGAAATGTCAACCTGGTGAATGGGTTTGTAATTTGCTTCTTTATTTATCTTTACATTTAATAGCACCTGGATGAGTAGAAAAGACCAGATTATTGCTTTTAAACTACAGACTATCTGAGCTTAATCTATAAGAACAAGTGGAAGCAATTCTCAAGGATCTAATGTGATGATGAGGAAAGCTGATAATGAAGTACTTTGGCTTAAGACAGTTGATAGTAATAGTGTTTGATAAAATGTATGCCCAGTGCAAAATGTGCGACAGACTAGGAAACACAAAAAGATTGCATCTGGTAGGTTAACCAAAGTAGTCCCCAGATAATTACTCTTTTCCTAAGATCACACATTTCATTTCTCTTCAACTTGTCTGTGTACATCATGGTTATAGCGAGGCGTCTGAATTGTACTGACATTACTCTGCTGGGTTACAATTACTGAATATTTATGTTTAACTGCAATAAAAAGGGCACAGCACTTCAGGACATAGAACCAAACATGCACACTTATTTTTCAAAGTCAACTGATACTGAAAAATGATCCAATTCTATACATTTGTAGAGTTTTCTGAAAGCAATCCTCTGATAGAATAGAAAAAAAAATTCTTTTATTTATGGATACAAAACTGTGTAGGAACAAACAAAGTTTTGTTATTAATATTTTTGCTGCATCTAATGGTACCCGACAAGTGTCACTGCAATAACTCAGGAATAACTCACAAAACTTCTATAAACCACAGTCAAACCATAAGAAAGAAAGCGACAAACTGAAGTTGTGATTTCACTTACCATAAAAAGTTATTTCCTTTTATTTGTTCCACATGGCATGCACAATAAAGATAGTGCTCAGTCACTACATGACCGACGATACCACATCATAGAGAGAAACAATTCCACAGACATTGAACTGAGAGCCACTGTAAATCTGCAAAATTAAAATCCGCCCAAAACTATTCATTAATTTTAGTATGTATTAGCAAGCCCACGTTTTCACATTATTGCTCCTTTTTGATTACACAACTTTTTTCATATTTTGAAACTTATACTGTTGAGTTGATTACTTGTAAATGCATCGCAACATAGGTGCAGGAAGAAAAGTGTGCAGTTTCAAAAACTGCAATAGTTTAAAAACAGCAGGACTTCGCTTTGGTGAGTACTAGAGATGAGCGAACGTACTCATCCGAGCTCGATACTCGTTCAAGTATTAGCGTGTTCGAGATGCTCGTTACTCATAACGAGTACCACGCGATGTTCGGGTTACTTTCACTTTCATCTCTGAGACGTTAGCGCGCTTTTCTGGCCAATAGAAAGACAGAGAAGGCATTACAACTTCCCCATGCGACGTTCAAGCCCTATACCACCCCCCTGCAGTGAGTGGCTGGCGAGATCAGGTGTCACCCGAGTATATAAATCGGCCCCTCCCGCGGCTCGCCACAGATGCATTCTGACATAGCTCAGGGAAAGTGCTGCTGGTGCCGGAGCTGCTATAGGGAGAGCGTTAGGAGTATTTTAGGCTTCAAGAACCCCAACGGTCCTTCTTAGGGCCACATCTAACCGTGTGCAGTACTGTGGAGGCTGCTTTTTGCAGTGTTGCGCATTTTTTTTTTTTGGTATATTGGCCGTGCAGAGCATTGCGCCCTGCAGTAATACTCCAGGGCCAGAAGCGCTTAGGTAGGGACAGAAGACATATTGATTGAATATAGGCAGTGGGCCTTTGCAAAAAAATTTGGGGAAAAAAATCTATTTGGGCTGCCTGTGAGTGTCCTCAGTGTTCTGGGTCTCTGCTGGGTGTAGTAGTTCTCCAAATTCATACACAGCCAGCTAAGTGTTACAGCAGGCTTGCGCAAAATTATTTCCTGGCTCTGTCTGGGCTGTGAAATCACCGCTGTATTGCAGTCCACAGTGCAACACTCTGCAGTTCTTTGACATACTCCAGGGCCAGAAGCGCTTAGGCAGGGACAGAAGACATATTGATTATTGATTGAATATAGGCAGTGGGCCTTTGCAAATATATTTGGGGAAAAAAATCTATTTGGGCTGCCTGTGAGTGTCCTCAGTGTTCTGGGTTTCTGCTGGGTGTAGTAGTTCTCCAAATTCATACGCAGCCAGCTAAGTGTTACAGCAGGCTTGCGCAAAATTATTTCCTGGCTCTGTCTGGGCTGTGAAATCACCGCTGTACTGCAGTCCACAGTGCAACACTCTGCAGTTCTTTGACATACTGCAGGGACAGAAGACATATTGATTATTGATTGAATATAGACAGTGGGCCTTTGCAAATATATTTGGGGAAAAAAATCTATTTGGGCTGCCTGTGAGTGTCCTCAGTGTTCTGGGTTTCTGCTGGGTGTAGTAGTTCTCCAAATTCATACGCAGCCAGCTAAGTGTTACAGCAGGCTTGCGCAAAATTATTTCCTGGCTCTGTCTGGGCTGTGAAATCACCGCTGTACTGCAGTCCACAGTGCAACACTCTGCAGTTCTTTGACATACTGCAGGGACAGAAGACATATTGATTATTGATTGAATATAGACAGTGGGCCTTTGCAAATACATTTGGGGAAAAAAATCTATTTGGGCTGCCTGTGAGTGTCCTCAGTGTTCTGGGTCTCTGCTGGGTGTAGTAGTTCTCCAAATTCATACGCAGCCAGCTAAGTGTTACAGCAGGCTTGCGCAAAATTATTTCCTGGCGTACCGTAAGCGAAGTCAGCCTCCAACCACAGGCCAATAAGCGGCACATTTAATTACAGCGTTCTGTTTCTGCATTACTGGTAATACAGCATGCTGAGGGGTAGGGTTAGGCCTAGAGGATGGGGACGCGGCCGAGGACGCGGAGGCCCAAGTCAGGGTGTAGGCACAGGCCGAGCTCCTGATCAAGGTGTATCGCAGCCGACTGCTGCGGGATTAGGAGAGAGGCACGTTTCTGGCGTCCCCACATTCATCGCACAATTAATGGGTCCACGCGGTAGACCTTTATTAGAAAATGAGCAGTGTGAGCAGGTCCTGTCGTGGATGGCAGAAAGTGCATCCAGCAATCTATCGTCCACCCACAGTTCTGCGCCGTCCACTGCTGCAACTTAGAATCCTCTGGCTGCTGCTCCTCCTTCCTCCCAGCCTCCTCACTCCATTACAATGACACATTCTGAGGAGCGGGCAGACTCCCAGGAACTGTTCTCGGGCCCCTGCTCAGATTGGGCAGCAGTGGTTCCTCTCCCACCAGAGGAGTTTATCGTCACTGATGCCTAACCATTGGAAAGTTCTCGGGGTCCGGGGGATGAGGCTGGGGACTTCCGGCAACTGTCTCAAGACCTTTCAGTGGGTGAGGAGGACGATGACGTTGAGACACAGTTGTCTATCAGTGAGGTAATAGTAAGGGCAGTAAGTCCGAGGGAGGAGCGCACAGAGGATTCGGAGGAAGAGCAGCTGGACGATGAGGTGACTGACCCCACCTGGTTTGCTACGCCTACTGAGGACAGGTCTTCAGAGGGGGAGGCAAGGGCAGCAGCAGGGCAGGTTGCAAGAGGCAGTGCGGTGGCCAGGGGTAGAGGCAGGGCCAGACCGAATAATCCACCAACTGTTTCCCAAAGCGCCCCCTCGCGCCATGCCACCCTGCAGAGGCCGAGGTGCTCAAAGGTCTGGCAGTTTTTCACAGACACGCCTGACGACCGACGAACAGTGGTGTGCAACAACCTTTGTCGCGCCAAGATCAGCCGGGGAGCCACCACCACCAGCCTCACCACCACCAGCATGCGCAGACATATGATGGCCAAGCACCCCACAAGGTGGGACGAAGGCTGTTCACCGCCTCCGGTTTGCACCACTGCCTCTCCCCCTGTGCCCCAACCTGCCACTGAGATCCAACCCCCCTCTGAAGACGCAGGCACTACCGTCTCCTGGCCTGCACCCACACCCTCACCTCCGCAGTCCTCGGCCCCATCCACCAATGTCTGTCAGCGCACCGTCCAGCCGTCGCTAGCGCAAGTGTTTGAGCGCAAGCGCAAGTACGCCGCTACGCACCCGCACGCTCAAGCGTTAAACGTGCACATTGCCAAATTTATCAGCCTGGAGATGCTGCCGTATAGGGTTGTGGAAACGGAGTCTTTCAAAAATATGATGGCGGCGGCGGCCCCGCGCTACTCAGTTCCCAGTCGCCACTACTTTTCCCGATGTGCCGTCCCAGCCCTGCACGACCACGTCTCCCGCAACATTGTACGCGCCCTCACCAACGCGGTTACTGCCAAGGTCCACTTAACAATGGACACGTGGACAAGCACAGGCGGGCAGGGCTGCTATATCTCCCTGACGGCACATTGGATGAATTTAGTGGAGGCTGGGACAGAGTCAGAGCCTGGGACCGCTCACGTCCTACCCACCCCCAGAATTGCGGGCCCCAGCTCGGTGGTGGTATCTGCGGCGGTGTATGCTTCCTCCACTAAACCACCCTCCTCCTCCTCCAACGCAAGCTCTGTCTCGCAATCAAGATGTGTCAGCAGCAGCAGCACGTCGCCAGCAGTCGGTGTCGCGCGGCGTGGCATCACAGTGGTGGGCAAGCGTCAGCAGGCCGTGCTGAAACTACTCAGCTTAGGAGATAAGAGGCACATGGCCCTCGAACTGCTGCAGGGTCTGACAGAGCAGACCGACTGCTGGCTTGCGCCGCTGAGCCTCCAACCGGGCATGGTCGTGTGTGACAACGGCCGTAACCTGGTGGCGGCTCTGCAGCTCGACAGCCTCACGCACGTGCCATGCCTGGCCCACGTCTTTAATTTGGTGGTTCAGCGCTTTCTGAAAAGCTACCCACGCTTGACAGACCTGCTCGGAAAGGTGCGCCGGCTCTGCGCACATTTCCGCAAGTCCCACACGGACGCTGCCACCCTGCGCACCCTGCAACATCGGTTTCATCTGCCAGTGCACCGACTGCTGTGCGACGTGCCCACACGGTGGAACTCTACGCTCCACATGTTGGCCAGGCTCTATGAGCAGTGTAGAGCTATAGTGGAATACCAACTCCAACATGGGCGGCGCAGTGGGAGTCAGCCTCCTCAATTCTTTTCAGAAGAGTGGGCCTGGTTGGCAGACATCTGCCAGGTCCTTGCAAAGTTTGAGGAGTCTACCCAGGTGGTGAGCGGCGATGCTGCAATCATTAGCGTCACCATTCCTCTGCTATGCCTCTTGAGAAGTTCCCTGCAAAGCATAAAGGCAGACGCTTTGCGCTCGGAAACAGAGCCGGGGGAAGACACTATGTCGCTGGATAGTCAGAGCACCCTCCTGTCTATATCTCAGCGCGGTGAGGAGGAGGAGGAGCATGAGGAGGAGGGGGAAAAGACAGCTTGGCCCACTGCTGAGGGTAAACATGCTGCTTGCCTGTCATCCTTTCAGCGTGTATGGCCTGAGGAGGAGGAGGAGGATCCTGAAAGTGATCTTCCTAGTGAGGACAGCCATGTGTTGCGTACAGGTACCCTGGCACACATGGCTGACTTCATGTTAGGATGCCTTTCTCGTGACCCTCGCGTTACACGCATTCTGGCCACTACGGATTACTGGGTGTACACACTGCTTGACCCACGGTATAAGGAGAACCTTTCCACTCTCATACCCGAAGAGGAAAGGGGTTCGAGAGTGATGCTATACCACAGGACCCTGTCGGACAAACTGATGGTAAAATTCCCATCCGACAGTGCTAGTGGTCGAAGGCGCAGTGCCGAGGGCCAGGTAGCAGGGGAGGCGCGGAGATTAGGCAGCATGTACAGCACAGGCAGGGGAACACTCTCTAAGGCCCTGGACAGCTTTATGGCTCCCCAGCAAGACTGTGTCACCGCTCCCCAGTCAAGGCTGAGTCGGCGGGAGCACTGTAAAAGGATGGTGAGGGAGTACGTAGCCGATCGCACGACCGTCCTCCGTGACGCCTCTGCCCCCTACAACTACTGGGTGTCGAAGCTGGACACGTGGCCTGAACTCGCGCTGTATGCCCTGGAGGTGCTTGCTTGTCCTGCGGCTAGCATCTTGTCAGAGAGGGTGTTTAGTGCGGCTGGGGGAATCATCACGGATAAGCGTACCCGCCTGTCAACCGACAGTGCCGACAGGCTTACACTCATCAAGATGAACAAAGCCTGGATTTCCCCAGACTTCTCTTCTCCACCAGCGGACAGCAGTGATACCTAAGCAATACGTAGGCTGCACCCGCGGATGGAAGCATCATTCTCTATCCCCATCACAAACCTTTTTGCTTCATCAATCTGTATATCATATTCCTCCTCCTCCTCCTCCTGCTCCTCCTCCTGAAACCTCACATAATCACGCCGAACGGGCAATTTTTCTTAGGCCCACAAGGCTCAGTCATATTATACATTTCAATGCTCATTAAAGTGTTGAAACTTTCACCTCAACCAATTTTTATTTTTACTGGGCTGCCTCCAGGCCTAGTTACCAATTAAGCCACATTAACCAAAGCGATTAATGAGTTTCACCTGCCCTCTTGGTTGGGCATGGGCAATTTTTCTCAGGTACATTAGTACTGTTGGTACACCAATTTTTGGGGGCCCTCGCCTACAGTGTAATCCAATTAATTTTTAGCCCACCTGCATTACAGCTGACGTTACATCAGCTGTGTTGGGCACTGCAATGGGATATATTTATGTACCGCCGGTGGCTTCCTGGCACCCACCCATGCTGTCGGTCCACAGGGACTTCACAATAGGGAGTTGTACCTGCCTGTGTCTATGAATTAAAAAGCCCGGTCAGGTTGGGGCATGCAGTGTGGGCCGAAGCCCACCTGCATTTAATCTGACGTTAGCTCTGCTGTCCAGGGCACTGCAATGGGATACATTTATGTACAGCCGGTGGGTTCCAGGGAGCCACCCATGCTGTGGGTGCACACGGAATTCCCATTGCGGAGTTGTACCTGCCTGTGACTATTTATAAAAAAACGCGGTCTGACTGGGGCATGCAGACACCTTGACAGAATGAATAGTGTGTGGCACATAGGTTCCCCATTGCTATGCCCACGTGTGCAGCTCCAGATGGAGGTGGCACAGGATTGGATCTCTCATTGCTTCTGTACAGCATTGTGGACTATCGCCCCGCCCCTTTTAAAGAGGGTCGCTGCCTAGCCGTGCCAACCCTCTGCAGTGTGTGCCTGCTTTTCCTCTGGCAGACGCACTTATACATAGACATGAGGGTGGCGTGGCATGAGGGCAGCTGAAGGCTGGGCAGGGACAGTTTGGTGTGCGCTGTGGACACTGGGTCGTGGGGGGTGGGCAGCTTGTAACCCAGGAGAAGTGGCAGCGGAGTGTCATGCAGGCAGTGATTGTGCTTTGTTGGAGGTAGTGTGGTGCTTAGCTAAGGTATGCATTGCTAATGAGGGCTTTTCAGAAGTGAAAGTTGTTGGGAGGGGGGGGCCCACTCTTGCCGCTATTGTGGCTTAATAGTGGGACCTGGGAACTTGAGATGCAGCCCAACATGTAGCCCCTCGCCTGCCCTATCTGTTGCTGTGTCGTTCCCATCACTTTCTTGAATTGCCCAGATTTTCACAAACGAAAACCTTAGCAGGCATCGGCGATATACAAAAATGCTCGGGTCGCCCATTGACTTCAATGGGGTTCGTTATTCGAAACGAACCCTCGAGCATCGCGAAAAGTTCATCTCGAGTAACGAACACCCGAGCATTTTGGTGCTCGCTCATCTCTAGTGAGTACTTGTTTTTTAAAGATGTCTGAATTGGTGCAATACAATACTTGAATATGGGGTGACATTTTTGGCTTATTTGCTACTTTTTGCTTGTGACATTATGTGAAATTTGTTGAACCCTTTGCTGTCTGGATCTGTTGTAATGCTGTGTGAGGATATGCCTTATTGTGTTTGGGCAATTCCAGTGTTTGTACACTTCTGTGTTTAATCCATTATTCCTGTTTTTTATTAATGTGTTAATAAATATATACTAAGTCTTTGGCCATGGGTGTATACCAAATTGTTTATTGATTTAGTCTTTGGGTTTGATACATTATATGTTTTTTTGATGAATATGTAGCATCACAGTAATTAATCAGATATGGTGCCTGCCAATCCCTTTACTATAACTATTGAGTTGTATAGAAGCATAGCTGTGTTGCACATCTACAACTCCTTTAAATAACCTGATTTCATTTGTAGTCATTGACCAACATTGCTAACTAGAGTTAAGTTTGCTGTCCACTAATTTCCCATTTCTTTTCCATGTTAGTTTTATTCAGTGTTTTCATTAGGTAAATAATGATGACATGCATGTACAAGTGCATATCCTTACATATTAGTGTCAAAATTCATCTTCCACTGACCAAGCCTCCAGCTTATCCAAATATATTTGTAATATAATACTGTCCTCATTTGTGTTAATGTTGGACAGTTTAGTATCATCTGACTGTGATTTTAAACTTGAGATTTTACTTCAGAAGCCTTCTACAAGATCCTCAATATATACACTGACTTATAGTCAGTATATATCTGCTAAGCCCACCTGTTTAGACATAGAGATTACGCTTCTTATCAACCACCTGCCTATCCCCAGCAACAAATGATGAATTCCAATCGGAAGTGATGGGTTTCTTTTCTTGTTTTTGGTCTCAGTCACCAAAACTGCTTAGTGAAATGACTACTCCACAAAGGAGGTATAAGCAGTCTAGAAATTCTTCTAGGAATCCTTGTCCAGCAGTGGCTTTAGACTTTAGTTCTGATTTCTCTGATCAGGAAATATCTTATGATAACTGAGATATAGGTGTTCCAGAAGATTATTTCTTCAGGTAGATAATGTGCCTAAATTATTAAAAGCTGTAACAAAAACAGTGAAGTCTGACAGGAATGCTAGTGGCAAATCTATGAAGGTAACCTTTTTTACTTTCCATTTCCCAGAGAAATACCTTCTCCAGCCACCCACCACTGAAGAATTGGCTTGATATAGATTGTAGAAAATCTTACAAAAAAGGTTGATCTAGGTTGAAGGTTTAAATCTATCATTTGAACCCTGAAGATACAGAATCATGAGATCTTCCATCTAAGATTGACCTTGTGGTTGACAAGATAGCAAAACAGTCCATATTTCTTTCTAAAGAATCATCACTTCTAAAAGGATTATATTGAAAGAAAGCAGATTCTCTTAGCAAAAAAAGCATATTCTATTTCATCTGCAGCTTCTGTACTGCGAGGATTTTAAGAATTCGGCTAGGCCAAATTTCTAAGGATTTGGAAGAAGGATTCCAAAGAGAAGATATTCTATAAAAAGTCCTAATGATGAAGTCTGTAGCTCAGATTCTCTGCAATGCTTCATTGGATGCCTAGAGAATAGCTTGTAAAGCAGTGTTTTGAACAATGGCCTAAATAGTGGTCAGGTGAAGTACCCTCTAACAAAACTCTTTCACTTTCCTATTTTAGGCTGTATAGCAAAAGGACTATGGTTCCTTTCAAACAGAAAACCTCTTTGGTTTACAGCTATAAACTATTCAGAAAAATTTAAATGGGGATAATGAAACTGCTTTCCTGCATCTAACAGAAATTCCAGCCTTATATGTTTTTATACTACAGTAAGAAAGTCTCCAAAGCTTAGAAGAAACTTTTTAATTCCAGATAAGTAGATTAATTTTAAAGCAAAGCAACCAACTGGATCCTCCTTATTCCCTCAAAAAAATAAGATCCCTCATGTCAAGTCATTTCTCTTCCCAGACGGTGTAAGGTTGATGGCCTTTGCAACAGTTTGGGAAGAAACTTCAGAATAATGTTGGGTTCTTTTCACCATCAGAAACAGTTATGACTTAGAACTCAAATTCATTCCGAAAGACATATCCCATCTTAATACTGCAGAGAATACTCATTTGTTGTTTAAAGAATTTATCCTCAAGAGATCCTTGGAGAAGGTGTCCTCTCATCAAACAAAAGAATATACGTGGCTCCCAAGATAACCAAGTGGAAGCTATTTATCAATTTTAATGTACTTGAACAGACATAAGAAAAATAAAAATTTCTAAATGGACAATATAAAATCAGTCATGTCTATCCTGCAGAGACCATTTCCTAGCTATTATCAATTTAACAGATGCCTATCTTTATATCCCTATCTCACAGAAAATTCCCCTGGATAACTCTAAAAGTTTTAGATCACATCTGGTATCCCCAGTTTACCTGTCTTCCATTTAGTTTATTATCATCCCTGAAGGTGTTCTCCATACTGGCTGTCTTTTTAACAGCAACATTATACTTGAAGGGAATTTTCCTCATGCCCTATTTAGACTATTGGCGAATAAGAGCATCCTCTCAAGCCTTCCTGAATTCTGAAATTCAGACAACACTTACTCTGATACACCATCATAACTTTACTGTCAATAGTCTCACCTTTGCCTTATCCAGCGATTCTTCATCTTGGCTTCATTTTGGATGCCAAGAAGATGATTGTCAATCTTTCCAATGGCAAAGTGCAGAGAATTGTGTACAAAATGAGTGGTTTCTTCACCAACCTTGAACTTCGGTCGAAACAGCCATGAAGATGTCAGGTTGTCTCACCTTAGTGGTGGATGCAGTCCAGTGCGCATGTTCACATATTAAATGTCTTCAGAACAATATACTGCAGCAATATGCTATCTCTAAACAGCCCTATCATCTTCCCCTCAATTCAGGAGAATTTTTAAAAGGTGTGTTCTGCAGGTTGCCTAACTTAGGGAAGTCCCTAATTCATGTGGAGAAAATAATTATCAGTATGGATTCCTAAGACTTAATAATAATCTTTTTTATATAGCACCAACATATTCCACAGCACTTACAACACAGGAGGGGAACAGATACAAAAAACAAATATACAAAAACCACTGTTACATGTAGTAATTGATTGATGGAAACAGTAGGGGTGAGGGTCCTGCTCCAATGAGCTTAAATACTACAGACAATGGGGTAATACAGGAAGTAAAGAGGCTGGAAATGTACATGGTATGGTGAGGTGGAGAGTGAGGGGTGCTATACACATAAACAATGGTCAGACTTAAGCCGCGTGGTGACTGAATCAGTATGACTGCAGGGGGTGATTGATTATGGCTAACAGGAATTGCAGTCAGCGAGGGCAGGGAACATGTTATCAGGCGGAGTAAAGAGGGGTTTGGTTTAGGAGATATGGTATGCCTCCCTGAAGAGGTGCATTTTTAGAGCACACATGAAGTTTTGTGTGTCAGGGATTGCCTGGATAGTTTTGGGTAGCACGTTCCAGAGGACTGGGGCTGCTCTGGAGAGGTCTTGGAGGTAGTAATGACAAGTTTGAATTAAAGGGGCACTTAATCTGATTTTATTACCGCAGCAAAGGGTGTGGACTAGATTGAGATGAGGGAGGCAATGTAGGGTGGTGCAATGCTATGGAGAGCTTTATGGATGAAGGTAGTGAGTTTGAATTGAATTCTATATTTGATGGACAGACAGTACAGTGACTGGCACAGGCCAAAGGCATCCGAGTAGCAGCTGGATAGGAAGATGAGCCTGGCTGCCGCATTCAGGATGGATTGGAGGGGTCTTTTGCAAGGGAGGCCAATCAGCAGCGAGTTGCAATAATTGAGCTGAGAGTGGATGAAGGCAACAGTTGGCATTTTTAGTGTGTCCACCGATTAATAAATAAAGGAGTTATGATTTTTTTAAAAGGGGGGAGGAAAAAACAAAAAGGGGAAGAAAAGGGGGCCGCGTCATTAAGGGGTTAAATAATGTGCTAACTTCCTTCTCTGTGTCATTATGAATACAGGGATACCACATATGTAATTTTGATTTTAATTTTTATATTTTTACAAAGTAAAGGGAGAAAAATGTTTTTATTTTTATCTTTTTATAATCGTTTTACTATTCTTTTTTAACTTTTTAAAATGTTTTTGTCCTTTTAGGGGACTTCCACAGAGACCCATCAGGACCCCCTGATCACATTACGGGGGTCCGATGGTGTGAGCCCTTTACATGCTACAGTTGCATAGACTGTGGCATGTAAAGGTTTAAACAGCAGAGATCGGAGGTTTTCTCCATTCTCTGCTGTGTAAGAGCTGGTGCCCAGCTATCCTCTGACAGCCAATCACCAGCTCCCCCTGCCACGGAGACCAACGGCTGGCTTCTGACAAGTCAATGGTCTCTGTGGCAACCTGTAAACAAAGCATTGCAGGAGTTTAAAAAAAGAAGCAGGAAGTTGCCGGCAGATCAGTAATATCTTCCTGCTTCTTCTTTTAAAGTCCTGCACTGTTCTTTGTGGGGCTGTGCAGGCAGAGCTCAATGCCACAACTTATGGCATTGTGCTCTGCAGGTCCCATAGTGAAACATAGGCCAGATATCTTCTGGGTTATATCATTATGGGCAGTGGAGCTCGTCCCGGAAAATTTCTGGGCATGCCACTCAAGGGGTTAAGGCTCATTTACATGCAAAGACAATCTTTCAAATGATTGAAAGATTGACAGTTCTAGCGATCATTTTGCATAAAGTACTAATGGGTTACTAATGCCTATTAGCACTTTATCACCTTCATTTGAATGTAAATGAGCCTCCAGAAGCTGTTTGCAGATATCAGCATGTGGTCTGGACTTTGCACTCAGCTACATTGTCTTCGCATGGGCTGCCGTGGACTGTCAGCTGAATGTAATGTAATCAGCTGCCCCAGTGTAGAACACAGCATGCGGTCACTGCTATCTCTCCCAGGTTGAATGATGGATTTTATGCTCACCTAAAAATCATCATTGAGCCGAAAAGAGTGAATGATGGAAGCATTTACACACAACGATTATCGCTCAAAAGCCATTATTTGAATGAAATTTGAGCGATAATAATTGCATGCAAATGGGGCTTTACTCTTTGTCCTCCTCATTCTCAGAGTTCCTCCAAGATGACCTTAAAAAAGACTTAAATACTCTAAAGCTGCAATTTTCTGTAATTAATTTTTGCCTCAGTAGATTTTCATCTCATCCGTTGATAAGAAATTTCTTCAGGGCAGTGAAGGATGTACATCTGAATTTTTATCATCCTTTGCCATCTTGGGATTTACTGCTGGTGTTGAAACTTCTGACAGAGCATCCCTTTAAGCCCTTTTCAGATGTAGATTTAATTTTTTTTCTTGGCTAATTCTATTCTCCATGGCAATCTCTTCTGGATGCAGAATAAGTGAACTTCAAGCCTTCTCCTGTAGAAAACCATATCTGAAGGACTAAATGGATTGCCTAGCTGTATGAACTACACCAGCGTTCCTACCCAAAGTAACATATAACAAATTAAATTAAATACTCTTCTTACCAGATTTAACCTTGAAAGATCAAGCTTCTAGTCTTCATCTACTGTATATAAGAAGAAGATATGTTTTGACTTATATTAAACATTGCAAGCTGTTCAAGTCAACAGAACATCTCTTTTTCCAGTTCTGTCGAAAAAGTAAATATATTATAGCAAGCAAGGTCTCTCTTCAGAAGGTACAGGTACATCATTTGTTTCTGCTACAATCAAGGAGGCCTTCAATCGCTATTCAGTGTTACAGTGCACTCACTAGTGTCCTCTGCTGCTTCATGGGTTGAATCTGGACATGTCTTTTGAAGAAACATGCAGAGCTGTTGCTGAGGGTGCAGTCACATGAGCGTGTGCATATGAGTACATTAGTGTGCACAAAACCGTGCACCCACATACGTGCACAAACGGGCGTGAATGCAGGTCCATGCAGCATTGCTTTCAATGGGGCCACGGCTGCTGCCGGCGGCCGCATTGAAAGTAATAGGTGCCGGCACCCTGAATTCAATGAATGGCCAAGCGCTGCCTGTGATTGGCTGAGTGCTGTGACCAATCACAGGCAGCACTCAGCTGTCATTCAACGAATAGCTGTGTGCTGCCTGTGATTGCTTGAGTGCCCAGCCAATCAGATACAGCCCTTTCAGCAGATTTAAAATCCCTGCCTGCTAAAAGAGATTCAGAGCAGTGCAGGGAGAAGACAGGCTGGACGCGCCTGATCCCCGGCAGCTGAGGAGAGGTGAGTATATATTTTTTTTATTTTTAACACATTCTAGGGATGATTATCAGGGAAGTGCTTATATTTAAAGCCCTTTCTCGAAAATCCCTTCAGGGCTTGCTGGCAGCCTATTGCTTTCAATGGGGCTGCAGATGCGCTGGTCCCATTGAAAGCAATGGGAGAACCTATAGACTGCAGGAAATGAAAATACTAGATAAACAAATGTTAAACTTTTTTTTTAAAGCTCGTCAACTCGCTCCGCTCTACTTGATTATGTCAAGCTAAGAAGACAGATAAGGAGGATATGTATGTAGGTTATTTTAGGTTTTTCTTATGATCATATATACAGTCTATACCTTTTCCAGTGCTAAGAAAAATAGGGTTAATATTTTTTTCATTGTCATATAACATTTATAACAATAGAAATGTTTTTTTCTATGAAAGGCACCAGGTGGACAACAACCTAGTAATCTATGTGTGCTCTTTTTGTCTGAAAGCTGGGCTCAGGTGCATAGAGGTTTCATAATTGAATGATTTAAAGATATACCCACTGTCAATCTCCTTCAAAACATGCACACAAAGGACACTGATCCCATCTACTGCAGTCAGAGAGGATATGGAAGGAGAAAGTCTTCTGAGAGGACTGGAGAAATAAAAGAAAAAAAATCCTTCTGGTTATTATTACAGATACTAATTGATTATTTTCATATTCAGAAAAGCATATTGCGCCGTTATTATTCTGAATAATTAAAGCCGGAAAAAAAGAAAATGTGCTCTAATAAAGCCCTGTTCACAAGAATAGTTTTCTTTGTGTTTGCAAACACATTTTTTAAAGAAAAGCAATGGGATGCTTGATGAATTCCATTGATTTGAATGGCTTTTTTTTGTATTTTTCATCTGTTCTGTCAGAATAGATTTTCAACTTGTCAAATTATACAGTATGACAGATTGTTTGGTTCAGTAAAAGAAAAAAAATACAGTATATATACCTGGTCAACATGAGCCGAGTGTAAGACCCCCAATGATCAATTCTAAAAATCTGAATAAGGGTGAGCACCCACTTGCATTTTTTTAATGCTGCGATATCGCTACGTTTTCTTTAACGCAATTGTCAATGGGACTTTCTAATGTTAGAAATGCATCGCACAAAAATTGCAAAGCACAAACTTGCAATGCGTTTTTAAGATTAGAAAGTCCCATTGACAATCACGTTAGAAAAATGCAGCGATATCGCAGCATTAAAAAAATGCAAGTGGGTGTTCACCCTTAGGGTTCCCACCCACTGGCGATATTTCCTTTCTTGCGCTGCGAGAGCACGAGAAAAATCTTGCAGCGCAAGAAAGAGGCCAGTATAGAACTGGCATATCGCAAGTGGTTTCAATGGGGCCAGCAACAGCAGCGCTAGCCCCATTGAAAGCATAGGGAGAATGCTGCGGACTTCTGCCACAGCTGTGACAGCTGTGGCAGGAGTTTCCTTCATCCCCGCGGGGACCACGGGGATGAAAGAATCCTCTGCCACAGCTGTCAGTGCTGTCACAGCTGTGGCAGAAGTCCGCGGCATTCTATTCTATAGCTTTCAATGGGATCGGCACTGCTGCCGATCCCATTGAAATCAATCGTTTCTGCCAAGCCCCGCAGAATGATTATCTGGGAAGGGCTTGAAATATAAGCCCTTCCCCGATAATCATCAATAAGTGTAAAAAAATTAAAAAATGTATTACTCACCTCTCCTGCTGTCAGCCGCATCCTCCTGCTGGCTCCTCGGCACTACTATGAAGCTCTTTCACCAGTCAGGAATTTAAAAATGAAAGAGCTTCATAACAGTGCCGGGAAGCCAGCAGGAGGACGCGGCTGAACACAGGAGAGGTGAGTATGATTTTTTTTTTCACACTTTTGGCAGATTATCGGGGAAGGGCTTATATGTCAAGCCCTTCCCCGATAATCATTCCGCATGGCTTGGCAGAAAGCAGTGCTTTCAATGGGATCGGCAGCAGATCGGCATTGAAAGCAATGGAATAGAATGCCGGGGACTTCTGCCACAGCTGTCACAGCTGGCCCCATTGAAAAGACTGGCGATATGTCGGCGTGATGCCGATATCCCGGCGTCATGCCGATTTTTTTCTCGCACTGCGATGCGAGACTTTAACTTTAGAATCACATCGCAGTGGAGAAAATATTGCCAGTGGGTGGGAGCCCTTAAGACTAACGCCCATGGCCGGATAAAATGTGTCGGAAATACGCGGCGTTATCCCAGAGCTATTAGGCTCTATTAAACCTATTAGCTCAATGTCCTCGCTGCGGAATTCCACACCGTGAAACATACCGCGGCATGTTCTAATTGCCACAGCAATACGCGTGGTCGGCTTCCATTGTAGTCATCCTGCACTGTCAGCGCGTCATGTGCTGTACTGCGGATGCGCACTGGCTTGAGGGATGGGAACAGCACGGCAGATCCGGGAGGTGAGTATGAGGGTTTTGGGGGGTGCCGTGGCGGACTCCGCTGCGATATTCCGCTAGCGGAGTCTGCCACGGCCGTGGGCATGAGGCCTTCCTCCTTTAAAGCTAGTTTCACACAAGTGTATTGCCACACATCAGGAATACAGATCAGTAAGATGAATGCATTACACATAACATTGCATCCATATGTCATCAGCATCTCATCATGATTTGATCTGTACTTACCTCTGTATTTTCTGTCATGGGTTTTATTTTTTACTGGCTAAATACGCCTCCGTATATGCCCAATAGAAAATAATAATACCAATGAATGCAAAAGTAGTGCACATTGTGCTTTTAAAACAGGGCTATGACTACGGCTATGTACATAGATACAAAATGTATATTAGCTTTGCATTACAGTCCATAAAGCAGTGACCAACTAGGGAGAGAAAATACCATTACTGTATCTGAAAGCAGCCTAAGAGCATGCGTGCAACTGAGCACAACATATTTGCACTACGTATGAGGCTTTTTTGAGTGCATAGCTGCCTGTTTTACTCTATGTTTTGCGCACACAGGGCATGTCCATTTGTGCGTTGCAAACGCCCCAGTTTAAATGGCTATTTAGCCTTATGAGTTTCAGATGTGTTCTTTTTTCATGGAATTGCGCAGTGTTTCACGCAATTATTGCACACACGTTTTTGCACCTCCCATAGACTTCTATAGGGACCTTTTGTGCAGGTTCTATTTTTTTTCGTACACACATGAAATGAGCGTGAGAGGAAAGGAAATCAGAACAAACCCATTAAAATCAATGGGTTCTAGTCTCTTGCGTTTGAGATCACAAATACATGTGTAAATGCACCATGTGAGCCACTCCCTAATATATATTCACACTGAGAAATGTGGATGATATCTTGCTGGTAAACATGCGATTTTCTATGTTCTGTGAGGAAAACTTATTGCATTGTGGTACATGCTATTTTCATGCATGTTTTTCCAACGAGTGGAAACCACATGTTATTTCAATGGGAAAAATAAAAAAATTGCATTGCACTAGCCTAATAATTGTATGTGCATATGTGATGCAATTTTTCACCCCAAAAATATGATTGCGCGACACAGGCCTTAAAAGCCATATTTTGTGAACTATGTATGTTACCCAAGCTGCACTGCAAACAGCACTTTTTTCTGTACCGAAGTGAAAAGAGACAGTCTTGGTCCTGCACGAATTGTCTGCTTTTAGCAGTACATTGCTTAATTGCCCTTTTAGGAATATTTAGAATAAAACTCTTTGAGATGACCACCCCAGATTGCAGAGAAACAATATTTTTCTTTTGCTTTGGGGATGGAGGGGGCTGTTCTAAGCTGTACAGAAGAGGATGGAATAAAAAATCTGTCACAAAAAACCTGGTCTAGACAGGAGATCTTTTCGAGAGGTTTTATTGTATACTAAATGTAGTTTTTTTTCCATATGCAGGAAGCGAGAATAGTACACTGCATCTCTTTTCCTCCATTAAAGGGGTGGTCTCGCGAAACCAAGTGGGGTTATACACTTCCGTATGGCCATATTAATGCACTTTGTAATGTACATTGTGCATTAAATATGAGCCATACAGAAGTTATTCCACTTACCTGCTCCGTTGCTAGCGTCCTCGTCTCCATGGTTCCGTCTAAATTCGCTGGCAGCTTGCTTTTTTAGACGCGCTTGCGCAGTCCGGTCTTCTCCATTCAGCACGAGCCGCTTCAGTGTGCTCCCCGCTACAGCTCTTCTGCGCATGCGCAGACGAGCTGTCACTGCTCGGGAGCGCGCTGAAGCGGCCATTCTGCACCATCCTCTGTTAGAGGAAGGTGCAGAAACTGGAGCTGCCCAGCGGAGAAGACCAGCCCAGCAGCCCCGAGAAGCCTCCCAGGTAAGTGATGGGTCGGGGGGGGGGCTGCCGCTGCGCCGGGCTGCGCCGGGGGGGGGGGGCTGCCGCTGCGCCGGGGGGGCTGTCGCTAGGCCGGGGGGGCTGCCGCTGCGCCGGGGGAGCTAGCGCTAGGCCGGGGGGGGCTGTCGCTGCGATGGGGGGGGCTGTCGCTAGGCCGGGGGGGCTGTCGCTAGGCCGGGGGGGCTGTCGCTAGGCCGGGGGAGCTGTCGCTAGGCCGGGGGAGCTAGCGCTAGGCCGGGGGAGCTAGCGCTAGGCCGGGGGGGCTGTCGCTGCGATGGGGGGGGCTGTCGCTAGGCCGGGGGAGCTAGCGCTAGGCCGGGGGGGCTGTCGCTGCGCCGGGGGAGCTAGCGCTAGGCCGGGGGGGCTGTCGCTGCGCCGGGGGAGCTAGCGCTAGGCCGGGGGGGCTGTCGCTGCGATGGGGGGGGCTGTCGCTAGGCCGGGGGGGCTGTCGCTGCGATGGGGGGGGCTGTCGCTAGGCCGGGGGAGCTAGCGCTAGGCCGGGGGGGCTAGCGCTGGGGAGCCGGGGGCTAGCGCCGGTTACCTGCTGTCTGGTCGGCGGCTGCGGGGCGTCTGGTCGGCGGCTGCGATGCGTCCGGTTGCCATGGAGACACAGCTGGCGGCGTCTCGGGAGCGCGCACGTCGGGCTGCAGCGAGCGACTGGGAAAGAGCCGGCGGCCATCTTGAGGAAACTTTTATAACTTGCTGAAACGCTGGAACGGTAAGTACGAACCAGCTAGAAATGTCATTTACAGGGGGGCTTAGTAATGTGTGTTTAATGGGGGGGACTGGGCAAAAAAAAAAATTAACTGCTTCCTCGAGACATCTCCTTTAAGCAGGAAGCGAGAATAGTACACTGCAGCTCTACAACATCTTCAGAATGACAATGCTGCTACAGCAAAGTCCTGTCATATGCTGCTTAATACATACCAAAAATGTGGCCCCAACCTCCATGTAAAAAAATATGTAGCTCTTGGTGAGAAAGATACAATGAGTATTACTTTATAAAAATTCTATTAACAATTATCATCATACTTTTGGTGGAATTAGCACCGACATGTGACCCCTAGGATGGAAGACATGCCCAGACTAGAAGAATAGTGGAGGTCATCCTTAGTTTCAATGGGTAGAACATACAAACTTCATACAGATGTTGCCTATTTTCAGATTTGAACCTAGCAGCGCAGTCCTGTAAAGTACGACTGTTAATTGCTAACCCATCAGCCTGCTCATGCCAAGTCCACTATGCAAGGTTCTTTTTAGTTTTTTTGTTCTCCAGCTAATAGATTAGAGTCCGGAATGGCAAATAGCCATCTGTTGAATCAGAATTCCCTAATAAGGTATTTCCCAAAAGGACAAAATGGAATTGGCGTTCATAATGCTCATTTTACTAACACTTTATTCTCACAATAGCAATATTTTCAGTGATACAAAACTATGTAAAGTAATTAACACAAGCGAGGGCAGAATGCAGATGCAAGTGGATTTGGATAAGTTGGGGGCTTTAAAAAAAGTAGCAAATAGGCTTATCATTGATAAATGTAAGGTTAATGTATATGGGGAAATATGTCACCATTGCATACTAAATAGGAAACTGCATAAAACTGACATGGAAAAGGACTATAGGCTTTTATTTAATTGTAAGCTTAACTTGAGTTAACAACCAGTGTCAGGCAGCTGGTACCAAGGCAAATAAGATCATTAGGTGCATCAAAAGAGGTATAAGGGCACATGACTAGAACATTGTTCTTCCTGTTTACAAACCACTGGTCAGACCGGTACTCAAGAAGGACATATCAGAGCTTAAGCGGGTTCAAAAGTGGGAAACTAAAATAATAAATAGAATGGACGGACTACAATACCCAGAGAGGTTATCAAATTTGGGGTTATTTAGTTTAGAAATAAGATGGCTGAGGGGTGACCTAATAACTATGTATAAATATATTAGGGACAATACAGAGATCTCTCCCATCATCTATTTATACCCAAGACTATGACTCTATGTCTAGAAGAAAGAAGGTTTCTGCATCAACATAGAAAGGGGTTCTTTACTGTTAGAGCAGACTATAGAATTCTCTGCCTGAGGACATGGTAATAGCGAGCTTGATAAAAGAGTTTAAGATGGGCCTGGATGCCTTCTTGAGAGAAACAATTTTATATGATATAATCAATAATTACTTCAGAAGCATCAGTGATCTAAGAATTATTCCGATTAGCAGATTGGGAAGGAATTTTCCCCCTTAAATGGGGAAGATTGGCTCTTACCTCATTGGGTTTTTTTTTGTCCTCCTCTGGATCAACATTGGGGGGTAATGGGCTGAACTCAATGGACATTTGTCTTTTTTCGGCCTAATATACTATGTTACTAATAATAGAGAATTACTGTTTAAGGAATTTCTTATATACTGACATACAATACACACTCAAAATTACTTTCACACTTCAAGGCTTAGGCCTCAGTCACAAGGGCGCATCGGCATCCGTACATCGGCGCAGATGCGCCCGTGTGACTGACAGTTAGAAGACAGCCGTCTCTCTCCAGCGCTGATCATAGAACACATGACCCGCAATGGAGCCGGTCACATGGTCTTCCGCCCGGCGCTGCAGAGAGACGGCCGTCTTCAGGAACATCCGTCTCCTTCCTGCAGTAACAGGGGCGCCGATGCGCCCGTGTGACTGAGGCCTTAGGCTGCTCTGCTGCAGAGCGATATGTAATGCTGATCACTCGCTTTCCTTTAAGAGAAGCAAGAGGGCTGCACTGCTTCAGCTTATCCCAATCACTACTACATTTTCATCCAACCGTTTTGGACATGATGCAAAGCTTTATACCTTTTAAAAATACTTGGTGAAAAGTAAATTTGACCTTGTGAAATATTTAAGTTTTTTCAAACTATATTTACATATTCATGCCTTATACAGATGGGTATTATTTTGCCCTATTGTGCAGTCGTGATTATCATTGATTTCGGCAGTCTTCTGGGGGTGTTTATACTATGCCTGAGAAAAGATAGCACTTGCTCTATATTTCTTGCATGTAGTTAATACTTTGTGTGAGAAAGACAGGGCAGGATCTATCTTCCAGCTTTGTTTTTCAAACTTTGCACACTAGCGCGGAGTTTGAATACTCCGGAAAAAAAAAAACTGGATAATGCACTACTACGCTCCATAGCGGCAAGCGTAGTTGCACTCACACCCATCTGTTTAAGCCTTCAGGTGATCAGTTTTCATGTGACATATATAGTTTTCTCTTAATGCAAATTTAGATTCTGCTTCAGACACAACTAAACTGTCCTTTCCTCACTAAACACATTTACTCCTTTAGAAGAAAATTAGATTGTAGTTGAGAAGTGTAGATTAAGTTCATATAAGTACTGATTATTTTCTAAATTGGAGTAATAAAGATTCACTTATTGATTTTATGTTGCCATATTAGGCAAGTGCCAGTGTTATATATTTTTCATGATCCTAAAATATTCAGATCGTGCTGTTTATGTCTTTCTCACTATTGCCGATAATAGCAAATAATTGCAGCCCATTGATTTTGCTTCATTGGATTTGTGTGGAGGACTTGCAGACAGGAAATTTTATGCTGCTTTACAATGTCTCATAAATAAAATGAAAGAATCTTTTGACTTTGAAGAAATATCTTAGAGAAAGCCATTACCAAAAACACTACTTGATTAGAATCTTCCTGCATGATGTCACATTACAGGAGCAGTGACGTGGAGAATAAAGTGATCATGATTACTGTTCTTGTGAGCTGACGTTAGCTGTAATGTAACAGGCGTTCTAGTAATTTAACAAATCCCTTGACGCTATTGCTTTAGGGCATGAATGAAAAGTTAATTATATCAGAACATTTCTGGATCCGACACACCTGGGAATAACTGTATTACAAGTAACACTTTTTTTAAAGATAACCCTACATTAAAAAATATGAACTTTTTTAAAGAACTACCAATTTCATAATATAAAGCTTATTTGTCACATATCTAAAGGGAACCTGTCACTAAGATTTTACCCCCTAAAGCAAGTATATGTAAAGTTCTTACCTGTCTGTGCTCCAACACCAATCAGAAGCTACTCTTGGGACACAAACTGGTAGAATTGAAAAAAAGATTCCTTTATGAGGGTTAAAGGATGGAAGACCTGCAGTTCCCAAGATCTGCTAAATGAATTAGCAGGTCTCAAGTCTGATTGCGGATGCGCTTGTGCTGGACAGACATTTCCTTCTGACAATAATGTGACAGTATATTGTTCGGAAATGTGTAAAAAAAAAAAAACACGTACACCAGATAATTAATTGTGTGAAATAGAGCTTCTGTACCTTTACAATATGTCCTGAAATTTTCCCATGGTGTATGTCAATGAGGAGAGATAGGTTCACTGGGCATTTTTGGCTATAAATGTTTCCAGCATTCTCCTGATTATCATCATTGTCCATATTTGCTCTTGCTTGATTCACAGCCCCCGTGCCTCTTACAGTCAAAATTCCACACATGCGTACTGTCTGGCATATATGCAGAATCTTGCTTACAAGTCCCCTCTGGTTTCATTGTGAAACTAAGCATGCATCACAATTGGGATTTGAAACGAGGTTACGAAAACATTTGGGAATGATGTAGTTGTCAGTCATGGGCTGGGAGGCAGAGTTACAGTATTTAGAAAGCAGCATCCCCTGGGGATGTTAAACAATTAACTTAATTTTGGGTGGAAAAAATTAAATAGCAGATTACATATGTATGTCAGCATTTTTACAGAAAGAGGGACAGGAACCCCATCCACCAGAGGGAAAAGGTTAATAGTAAATCTTAAAAATATATCAATTTCTAATGTTAAGAAATATTGTCAAAGATTTAAGAACTATTTTATGCTACCTAATTCCTAATTTATTAAAATGGATAGACCAGGGATAATCTGAATATAGAGACTTGCTGTAATTATCTGATAGGTGGGATTTCTCCTCTGGGACCCAATTTGTTATATGAAAAGGGGCTAGAAGACCAGCTTAACTCTCAACATAATTCCTATAGAAAACATACCCGCTTCACAGTATAAACACTAAAATCAACTTTATTAGATATATATTAGAGCATATTGGGCTAAGACTGACACACAAACAATTAGTTTCCCTTGATATTGGAATGGTTATTGCAGGATGGAAAATGCCTGCTTAATCAAGAATGGACAAGAAGTAAGAGGGGTACAATTCAGAGATTTGATCCCTATGATAAGACACCCATCAAAGTAGAGACAGATATAGTTATTAAATGACTAATCACTAGTCAAGGTGTTAAGCCATAAACGAGTAGATCTGTCCTCATACATAATGTATACTTTTGGTGTTATTTCAAGAGTCAAGAACAACTGGATGTTCCCAAAATGTGATTTGCTAAATGTTAGAAATGACAGGATCATGTAGGCTAGAAAGATATAGACACTCTTAAATTAGTGCAATAGTGTCCCTTTACAATAGCTCCACTATAGCTAGTATAGACAAAGAGGATAGAATACGTACTAGATGTCTCCTTCTAGTACATAATTCTGGTAAATGGTTCAACGCGTTTCCCTATTTGTATAGTACTTCAGGAACCAAATATCAATGTCTAAATAAATTCCAACTCATGGAAGACGACAAATGTTGCCCCACTGGGAGTTGAAAGATTGTGGATTGTCCGTCAATCTTAACTGTCAACGATGATAGACAACTGAAAAGATATACTTTCTAAGGCAGTGGCGGGCACAATGACTCAACTCAGCTAGCAGCTATATAACTCAGATATACATTAGCCCGTAGCAGGCCAGATAGTCCTACCTATCTTGGGGCTAAGCGATTAAAAACCGACCATCGATCCTAACTGCCAAAACAGTAAGCGTAAAAACATCTCAGGTTAGAGACACAATGTCTGGTTATAGGCACAAAAACCCTACTGAGCTGAAAGCTAAATAGAACAATATCTAAGGTAGTTTCGGGTACAATGACCCTGCTTAGCTAGCAGTTAGAGAGCCCCAATATATTTAAGCCCATAGCAGACACAGAAGTCCTACCTGAATAGGAACTTAGAGAATAAGAACTGTCCGTCAATCCAGCGGCAGTAAGTCGTAAAAACGACTTAGGTCAGAGACACAATGTCTAAAATAGTTCCAGGCACAATAGCCCTGCCTAGCTGAAAGGGCTGGAACTGTTTTAGACATTGTGTTTCTGACTTAAAGGGGTTGTCCCGCGCCGAAACTTTTTTTTTTTTTTCAACCCCCCCCCCGTTTGGCGCGAGACAACCCCGATGCAGGGACTTAAAAAAAAAACTGCACAGCGCTTACCTGAATCCCCGAGCTCCGGTGACTTCTTACTTACCTGATGAAGATGGCCGCGGGGATCTTCTCACTCGGTGGACCGCAGGGCTTCTGTGCGGTCCATTGCCGATTCCAGCCTCCTGATTGGCTGGAATCGGCACATGATGGGGCGGAGCTACACGGAGCCGGCATCCAGCATGAGCAGCCCCATTGAAAAAAGAAGAAGACCGGGACTGCGCAAGCGCGGCTAATTTGGCCATTAGACGGCGAAAATTAGTCGGCTCCATGGAAACGAGGACGCTAGCAACGGAGCAGGTAAGAAAAAAACTTTTTATAAGTTCTGTATGGCTCATAATTAATGCACAATGTACATTACAAAGTGCATTAATATGGCCATACAGAAGTGTATAGGCCCACTTGCTGCCGCGGGACAACCCCTTTAAGTCGTTTTTAAGCATTCTTACTTTGCAGTGTTTTTCCACAACTGTCTAACATTTTTACATAGTACTATATACTCACATACACAAATACATGTTGTTTCTCCTTTCTTCTCATTTCTACCCTCAAATCAGACATATCAGTGGCTGACAGGGTAACTTGCAGCCGCAAGGTCTGCCCTACTGCTCTGTTTGAACTTTTTAATACCAAGCAAAGGGAGCAACTTTGTTTTGAAATAGGGTAATGGAAAGAATGCTTTCTATGCTGGGAGTTTTTTCTTCTGTTCTTTTTCTTATAGTGTCCCTTTAGCACAATGGAGTAAACTGTGAAAACTAAATATTTAGTATTGTTGTACCCAATTCAAAGCTGAATTTCCCATTTTGGTTTGAAATATGAAATTATCGAAATATGTATTTTTAAGTATATTTTTGAATTTACAATAGGTTTTGTACATCTAAAATTAAACTTTGTGTAATCAAAAAAGAAATAAATCTCTTTCCCCGTCATGTTTTCATTTAGAAGATTTGATACATACAAGAAAGCACTACATCTTAAAATGTATTCAAACCGTCTCTATGGATGATGTTTTTGAGAACACTTTTTGCAGAAAATAATGGAATATACATATGTGCTCTTTGCAAAATACTTTACCATAGGCGATTTCTTTACAAGTCTTCAAATATTCATGAAAACACCCTGCTGACTTTACTGCCAAATAACTGATATTTTGCTTCTAAAAAATTGAAAATGCATGTCGTAAAAAATATAAATTATACATAGACAGATTTGTTCATGGTAGTATATAGCTATTTCTTTCTAAGGTACGTTGTTATTATTATTGCTAATAATAATGTTGTAAAACTTCACCAACTTAAATAAGCACCTCAACTCCTTTCGGCATTACATTTCTTGAAAAGAAGCTTCCCCTATGACATACCCATCTAAATAAGAATGCCATTGTAATACTTTAATGTGCTGTAGTTATATAAGTGGATGAAATTACGTCCCCTAACCAACTCTCAAAATGACAAAAATGAGAGGGGGTTTTAATTTAAGTCCCATCATTTTTTATCAGAATCACTGACTTAGACAGATCATTTGGTACCATTGGCATAACTATAGGGGATGCAGGGAATATGATTGCACTCGGGCCCAGGAACCTTAGGGGGCCCATAAGGTCTCTCTTCTCCATATAGGGAGCCCAGTACTATGAATAAAGCATTATAGTTGGGGGCCCTGTTACAGGTTTTGCATTGGGTCCCAGAAGCTTCAAGTTACGCCTCTGTTTGGTACTGTTTCTGGCTTCAAAGGAGCAGTAGAGTCAGAGACAATACTGCATGATCCTACACAGCCAATAGGCAGTAAAGAATCATCTGCCCAAAAATGTAGCTTTGTAAATCAGGGGTTTAGCTCCCCTAAAAAATGGCAGGGTTCTATGTCCTGTAGCCACACAGGTGAAGCTTGTGGTATTGTCAGAGCTATAAGAATACTCAGAGCTGTCAGCAAAGCTATTCAGTTATCATACTGTATTTGTGACTGTACTCATGAGAATATGAGCAGTTGTGTAAATAGGGTCTGTGGGAAGGCATTGTATGATACCCTACCACAATGACCGTAGAATAGTAAATATCAATTCTTTACAGGTGCTCTGCAGATCATAAAAGCTATATCCACAAATAGGATGAAAGGGCAGCATTCACCAATTTTTTTTAAAAACAGCAGCAGTTTCTATATTCCATATATCAATACAAAAGGTTCAGGATTATGTTACATGTGGTGCTCATAGACGACAGCTGTTCTGTGTCAATTAACACTTTCTCCGGCCTTCACATATGCAGCTAAATCAGGATGCAACTTCAATATGCAGCATCCCATTGTAGCCTAGTAGTAGAACAACTACAATTAAAGGGGTTGTCCCGCGAAAGCAAGTGGGTCTATACACTTCTGTATGGCCATATTAATGCACTTTGTAATGTACATTGTGCATTAATTATGAGCCATACAGAAGTTATTCACTTACCTGTTCCGTTGCTAGCGTCCTCGTCTCCATGGTGCCGTCTAATTTTCAGCGTCTAATCGCCAGATTAGACGCGCTTGCGCAGTCCGGTCGCCTTCTTTTCTGAATGGGGCCGCTCGTGCCGGAGAGCGGCTCCGTGTAGCTCCGCCCCGTCACGTGCCGATTCCAGCCAATCAGGAGTCTGGAATCGGCAATGGACCGCACAGAAGCCCTGCGGTCCACCGAGGGAGAAGATCCCGGCGGCCATCTTCAACCGGTAAGTAAGAAGTCACCGGAGCGCGGGGATTCAGGTAAGCTCTGTGCGGTTTTTTTTTTAAGTCCCTGCATCGGGTTTGTCTCGCGCCGAACGGGGGGGCTGTTGAAAAAAAAAAAAACCTGTTTCGGCGCGGGACAACCCCTTTAAGTTTAAAAACATCACAAAAATGCATGCAGTTCATGATCATTTAATCCTAATCCTCCTAAAGCATTCATTTTACTAATCCAAGTTTGGAGCAAGATTGCCTCTCACCTGAGTAATAATTTGTGTCTATGCCCACCATTCTTTGGGCAGTCTACCTTTTCAATACATGAAAAACATAATACTCTATTGTTACTCTCATGCTATATTTGGAAGTGCAGAAAAACTCTTTTTTTTCTACCAGAGACTTCCTTTTTTCTTCCTGTCTTTAACATTTCAGAGCAATCCTTTTCAAGGGCCTTTTTATAAATGATATCCAGCAGATATTGTAGAGCCAGCCATGAAAAAGGCCCTCCAAAAAGTTTGTTCTGAATTGCTAAAGACAAAGAGGAAAAGAGGGTCCCTGGTAGAAAAAAATATTTTTCTTTATATATATAACGCCTTTGCACCACTGATTGAATTTAGCATTCATCTGAATAGGTTTTGAAAGGGTAGACTGCCCAAAGAATGGTAGGGATAGACACTAATTATTACTTCAGAGAGAGTGGCAAAATGGATTAGTGAAACAAATGCCTTAGGGCTCTCGCACACTTGCGTTTGCGTTTTTTGTTAACGCGATTGTCAATGGGACTTTCTAATGTTAAAAACGCAACGCAATGCAACTTGCGTTTTTGGTGCATTGCGTGTGTTTTTAACATTAGAAAGTCCCATTGACAATCGCGTTAACACAAAACGCAAACGCAAGTGTGGGGGAGCCCTTAGGAGGATTAGGATTAAATGATCAGAATGCATTTCGTTTGTGATGTTCTTAAGGCTTCTTTAACACAGTGCCATCCGCTTCTATAGGAACCAATGGTTCCTATAATGGTTCCAATAACAGCATTCACATAGACGCTTGTTAGACGCACTGAATTAGCACATCTAACAAAGATAGGACATGCGAGTGCAAACTCGCATGTCAGCTCCGAGATGTGTGCAAAGATAGGACCTGTTGTATCTTTGCTGCATGCCTTCCATACACTCCTGCGGGAGCTGGAAAGCATGGTCCACACACCTTGGATCATGTGAACAAGCTATTTCACAGGGCTGGAAGTAGCTCGTTCATGCGATCTTGAGAGCAGTATAGCTGTGAGCTTTGCACGTGGCTATACTGCGGGCGGACAGCGCCCATGTGAAAGAGCCCTCAATATAATTGCAGTCATTGTTCTGTTACTACACTGCAACAGGACACTGAATATTTAGGCCTCTTTCACACGGGCGCTGTCCGCCTGAATAAAAGGTGCGCATAGGACGTGCTTCTATAGGTACAAATGGGTTCCTATAAAAGCGTTCACATGGATGATGGTTAGACACACGGAATTAGCGAATCTAACAAAGATAGGACATGCAAGTGCAAACTTGCGTGTCGGCTCCGAGGTGCATGCAAAGATAGGACCTATCTTATCTTTGCAGCGTGCTTTCCATACACTCCTGTTGAAGTTGGAAAGCACGCACCTCACATTGTGTGAACAGGTTTTTCCTCAGGGCCCTTTCGTGCGATCTTGAGAGTAGTAGAGGCGTAAGCTATGCAAGCAACTACACTGCGAGCAGGCAGCGCTCATCTGAAAGAGCCCTTACGTTGAGTCCTGACATAGCTGTACATTTGAAAACTATAGAAAGCCTTAATTGACATGAAACAGCTGTCTGTGTGCAACGCATACTTGCAACATGATCCTGAACTGTTTGTATTGATGCATGGAATACAGAAACGGCTTCTATTTTTTAAGAATTTCAGTGAGTGCCGCCTTTTCATCCTATGTTGTAGTTCTATCTTTTGGACCGATCACCATCGATTACCACACTGAATTAAGGTCTGGACTGATTGATGTATCAGTGAGGGACGTTTGTGTTCTTTTCCTGTTTGGAGACCATATAAGTGAGTACAGTAAAGTCCAATAAACCCAATGACTCACCTGTGACTTCATGTCCAAAGTTCTTCAGCTGCAGAGTTAAAGGGGTTGTCCCGCGGCGAAAGTGAATTTTTTTTTTTTCACTTACCCCCGCATTCTGCCCTGTTAAAAAGAAAGCATGGGTTAGTTTTTAAAAAGCACATTGCGCTTACCTGCATCAGCGTTCTGCAGCTTCTTCTTTTCTTCTTGTGAAGATGGCGCCGCTGGTCTTCTCCCACGGTGGACCGCAGGTCTTCTCTCATGGTGCACCATGGATTTTCTTCTCCTTCCTTGCGTTCCATTGCCGATTCCAGCCTCCTGATTGGCTGGAATCGGCACACGTGACGGGGCGGAGCTACGATGACGACGCGGTGACCAGCTCTCTGGCACGAGCGGCCCCATTCACCAGCCAGAAGACCGGACTGCGCAAGCGCGTCTAATCGGGAGATTAGATGCTGAAATTAGACGGCACCATGGCGACGGGGATGCTAGCAACGGAGCAGGTAAGTGAATAACTTCTGTATGGCTCATAATTAATGCACAATGTACATTACAAAGTGCATTAATATGGCCATACAGAAGTGTATACCCCCACTTGCTTTCGCGGGACAACCCCTTTAAATAGGATTATGGACAGCCGATCAAGAGACATTTTCTTTCTTTTTAAAGCTGCCAGATTTAAGGAACAGATCTATTGTAAAACGTCTTTGATACTTCTATACTTTACATTAGAAAAAAAAACCTTAAAGATTGAAGTGCCAGTTAAACTTTAATTATGGTTAAAGCTTTCCTTTATCTAAAGCTTTTCCCTTTCTTTTTGTATAATACACTGGATGCTTTTGCTGCTTCCCAACTGTAATTTGCTTCAAGTGAAACCTGCTTCAGCTTTTAGATTGGAATGGAGCAAAAAAACTAACCTAATACACATCAAAACCTACAATATGAAAATACTGATACTTACAATTTACTTGTGACTACTTTGCTCGAAGTCACCTTGGCAGAACACCACAGAAAAGCTTAAGTTTATAAGCTGGAAAAGAAATACCTTTTCAGTTTCAGAGATTCTACGATAAAATATTCCAGAACTACTGTTCCTGAATGTGATAGCAATAAAAATACAGCGTAAAAAAAAAGTTCAAGGATAACCACTGGAAGCAAACAGTGCTTCTAAACTCCAAAGATCTGTCTTATCTGCTGCTATTGTATTCTGTTTTATCTGGCAAGACAGGAGATGCAACATACTGTACTGTAGTACATGGAGGAGCTTTCTGTTAATGAGTTTCTTCCTGTGAATGCACCGTGGCTTTCCAAACATGAGTGATTTGCTCCGTACTCACGGTGAAAATGATTATTTTCTGTCATTCAGATCTTTTTACTGTAATTAACCTCCTATGGGTATGGTCATGCATAAAAGGACATTAATTGCAGTTAAGTGCCTTAGTCTATGGCATTGTATAAACCATCATAAACCTATAAATGGTGAAAATATGGTAAAAACTGAGCATAGGTGCAACTAAAAAAAAAGAAATATAACCAATATAATGCTATTTTTAGAGTGGGATTTGCTATAAAAATAGCAATATATATTTTTTATTTTCAATTTTCCTTTATAGGGCGGCTCACTCATCATCTACCTTTTCACTCCTTTAATTAAAAGGGTTGTCTCAACTGGATCAACTGATCATACCCTGGCGAGCAGCAGATATCAGTCTCACTTGTCCTCTGAAACTGCTTATTACACTAAAGCCTCTGTGCAATCATATATTGCAATAGGGCATTTACGGTAGATAGTGGTTGTGCAGTTGGTTTAACCCCTTTAAGGCCCTATGCTCGAAGACTAGAGATGAGCGAGCATACTCCCTAAGGACAATTGCTCGATCGAGCATTGTCCTTAGCGAGTATCTCCCCGCCCGGAAGAAAAGGTTCGGGTGCCGTTGCGGGTGACAGGTGAGTTGCGGCTGTGAGCAGGGGGGGAGCGGGGGGAAGAGAGGGAGAGAGAGATCTCCCCTCCATTCCTCCCCACTCTCCTGCCGCCGGCAGCCGAATCTTTGCTCCTGAGCGGGCAGGTACTCGCTAAGGGCAATGCTCGATCGAGCAATTGCCCTTAGCGAGTATGCTCGCTTATCTCTATCGAAGACCCATTTTTAATCATGCATACTATTTGATTAGACAAAATGGTAAATGTAGAAATAAGGTCTCCGTTTGAGCAGATATCCATTTATTTCCAGCATTTGTGCCGGACAGAATAACGTGGCTGACTATGATATGCTGTTGAAAACGACCTAAAATTTACTCAAACAGAGATTATTGTTTTCCAGTAACATCCCATAGACTAGAAGCATTCAGGTAGTCCATACCGGGTAAGAAAGAGGGAAGCAATGATAGTCTATGTTCCATCCTAAGGTTCTATGTGAATCCTGTTTTTGGTGATGGAGATGGAACCCTGGGACAAAACCTGGAGTTGTTGTGTTTAATGTGGTATGAATGCTCCCAAAAGATGTATAGCAAATTCATGGCCAAACATCGTCTTACTGTTCTTCTTTAGTCCAACATCTAACACAATACAATGCAAAATATATCTATAAAATTTGTGATATTTAATTTATGTAAAATGACTTAATGGTCAGGAAAATAGATAATTTCTACTGCTATTTTTGAAGTCTTTTTTAAGTCATATTTCAATCTTCTAAACCTATTATTTATTTATGACAGAGAATAAGTGGCACATTAAATTGCAATATTGTTATTTGCTTGACAATCAGAATAATTCCCTTTTACTATTTAATGAAAGGATTAATGATTCACATGAGAGAAGTTTCCAAAAAAAGAAGCATTAAAATGGAACATGACAAGGAGGTACGTGATCTTTTTGTCTCACAGTGATCGCTGAGACAAAGCTTTGATAGGATTTTGACAGTTCACTGTAGGTGACTCATATCTGACATAAGTTGCTATTAGTGCATTTCCCTTCCCGGCTGTGCCAATACATGATTTAGAATCTACTTTAATATGAGTCATTATTATGATAAAATTACAGTGTTCAAACTCCAAGACCTTTAGTCTTCTAAATTAGTAATTAGAGGCATTTAATTGCTTTTATCATATGGCAATATGACAGTTCTAAGTGTTTATAATGTCCGAACATCAACTATAGTAAATACTATAATACAAGATATACACTCTGTTAACATCTCTTAAAAGACCACTGAAGTATAATATATTTATTGAAGGGAATTCCGTTCCAGAACAGACTCTTTGAAGCTACATATTATTCTTTAATTACTCACTACTAGAGATGAGCGAGCACCAAAATGCTCGGGTGCTCGTTATTCGGGACGAAATTATCGCGATGCTCGAGGGTTTGTTTCGAATAACAAACCCCATTGAAGTCAATGGGCGACCCGAGCATTTTTGTATATCGCCGATGCTCGCTAAGGTTTCCATTTGTGAAAATCTGGGCAATTCAAGAAAGTGATGAAAACGACACAGCAACGGATAGGGCAGGCGAGGGGCTACATGTTGGGCTGCATCTCAAGTTCCCAGGTCCCACTATTAAGCCACAATAGCGGCAAGAGTGGGCCCACCCCGCTCCCAACAACTTTTACTTCTGAAAAGCCCTCATTAGCAATGCATACCTTAGCTAAGCACCACACTACCTCCAACAAAACACAATCACTGCCTGCATGACACTCTGCTGCCACTTCTCCTGGGTTACATACTGCCAACCCCCCCCCCACGTACGGCGAAGTGTCCACAGCGCACACCAAAGTGTCCCTGCGCAGCCTTCAGCTGCCCTCATGCCACACCACCCTCATGTCTATTTATAAGTGCGTCTGCCATGAGGAGGAACCGCAGGCACACACTGCAGAGGGTTGGCACGGCTAGGCAGCGACCCTCTTTAAAAGGGGCAGGGCGATAGCCCACAATGCTGTACAGAAGCAATGAGCAATATAATCCTGTGCCACCGCCATCAGGAGCTGCACACGTGGGCATAGCAATGGGGAACCTATGTGCCACACACTGTTCATTCTGTCAAGGTGTCTGCATGCCCCAGTCAGACCGCGGTTTTTTATAAATAGTCACAGGCAGGTACAACTCCGCAATGGGAATTCCGTGTGCACCCACAGCATGGGTGGCTCCCTGGAAGCCACCGGCGGTACATAAATATATCCCATTGCATTGCCCATCACAGCTGAGGTAATGTCATGTTAAATGCAGGTGGGCTTCGGCCCACACTGCATGCCCCAGTCAGACTGGGGTTCTTTAGAAGTGGACACATGCAGTTACAACTCCGTGTGGACCGACAGCATGGGTGGGTGCCAGGAAGCCACCGGCGGTACATAAATATATCCCATTGCAGTGCCCATCACAGCTGAGGTAACATCCGATTAAATGCAGGTGGGCTTCGGCCCACACTGCATGCCCCAGTCAGACTGGGGTTCTTTAGAAGTAGACACATGCAGTTACAACTCCCTGTGGACCCACAGCATGGGTGGCTCCCTGGAACCCACCGGCGGTACATAAATATATCCCATTGCAGTGCCCAGCACAGCTGATGTAACGTCAGCTTTAATGCAGTTGGGCAAAAAATTAATTGGATTACACTGTAGACGAGGGCTCCAAAAAATTGGTGTACCAACAGTACTAATGTACGTCAGAAAAATTGCCCATGCCCAACCAAGAGGGCAGGTGAAACCCATTAATCGCTTTGGTTAATGTGGCTTAATTTGTAACTAGGCCTGGAGGCAGCCCAGTTAAAATAAAAATTGGTTCAGGTGCAAGTTTCAACGCTTTAATGAGCATTGAAACGTATAAAAATTGTTTACAAAAATTATATGACTGAGCCTTGTGGGCCTAAGAAAAATTGCCGGTTCGGCGTGATTACGTGAGGTTTCAGGAGGAGGAGCAGGAGAATGAATATAATATACAGATTGATGAAGCTAAAAGGTCCACGTTTTTGATGGTGATAGAGAACAATGCTTCCATCCGCGGGTGCAGCCTACGTATTGTTTAGGTATCGCTGCTGTCCGCTGGTGGAGAAGAGAAGTCTGGGGAAATCCAGGCTTTGTTCATCTTGATGAGTGTAAGCCTGTCGGCACTGTCAGTTGACAGGCGGGTACGCTTATCTGTGATGATTCCCCCAGCCACACTAAACACCCTCTCTGACAAGACGCTAGCCGCAGGACAAGCAAGCACCTCCAAGGCATACAGCGCGAGTTCAGGCCACGTGTCCAGCTTCGACACCCAGTAGTTGTAGGGGGCAGAGGCGTCACGGAGGACGGTCGTGCAATCGGCTACGTACTCCCTCACCATCCTTTTACAGTGCTCCCGCCGACTCAGCCTTGACTGGGGAGCGGTGACACAGTCTTGCTGGGGAGCCAGAGAACTGTCAAAGGCCTTAGAGAGTGTTCCCCTGCCTGTGCGGTACATGCTGCCTGATCTCTGCGCCTCCCCTGCTACCTGGCCCTCGGAACTGCGCCTTCGGCCACTAGCGCTGTCGGATGGGAATTTTACCATCAGTTTGTCCGCCAGGGTCCTGTGGTATAGCATCACTCTCGAACCCCTTTCCTTTCGGGTATGAGAGTGGAAAGGTTCTCCTTATACCGTGGGTCGAGCAGTGTGTGCACCCAGTAATCTGTAGTGGCCAGAATGCGTGTAAGCGAGGGTCACGAGAAAGGCATCCTAACATGAAGTCAGCCTTGTGTGCCAGGGTACCGGTACGCAACACATGGCTGTCAACACTAGGAAGATCACTTTCAGGATCCTCCTCCTCCTCAGGCCATACACGCTGAAAGGATGACAGGCAAGCAGCATGGGTACCCTCAGCATTGGGCCAAGCTGTCTCTTCCCCCTCCTCCTCATCCTCCTCATGCTCCTCCTCCTCCTCCTCCTCAACGCGCTGAGATATAGACAGGAGGGTGCTCTGACTATCCAGCGACATACTGTCTTCCCCCGCCTCTGTTTCCGAGCGCAAAGCGTCTGCCTTTATGCTTTGCAGGGAACTTCTCAAGAGGCATAGCAGAGGAATGGTGACACTAATGATTGCAGCATCGCCGCTCACCATCTGGGTAGACTCCTCAAAGTTTCCAAGGACCTGGCAGATGTCTGCCAACCAGGCCCACTCTTCTGTAAAGAATTGAGGAGGCTGACTCCCACTACGCCGCCCATGTTGGAGTTGGTATTCCACTATAGCTCTACGCTGCTCATAGAGCCTGGCCAACATATGGAGCGTAGAGTTCCACCGTGTGGGCACGTCGCACAGCAGTCGGTGCACTGGCAGATGAAACCGATGTTGCAGGGTGCGCAGGGTGGCAGCGTCCGTGTGGGACTTGCGGAAATGTGCGCAGAGCCAGCGCTCCTTTCTAAGCAGGTCTGACAAGCGTGGGTAGCTTTTCAGAAAGCGCTGAACCACCAAATTAAAGACGTGGGCCAGGCATAGCACGTGCGTGAGGCTGCCGAGCTGCAGAGCCGCCACCAGGTTACGGCCGTTGTCACACACGACCATGCCCGGTTGGAGGCTCAGCGGCGCAAGCCAGCGGTCGGTCTGCTCTGTCAGACCCTGCAGCAGTTCGTGGGCCGTGTGCCTCTTCTCTCCTAAGCTGAGTAGTTTCAGCACGGCCTGCTGATGCTTGCCCACCGCTGTGCTGCCACGCCGCACGACACCGACTGCTGGCGACGTGCTGCTGCTGACACATCTTGATTGCGAGACAGAGGTTGCATAGGAGGAGGAGGAGGGTGGTTTAGTGGAGGAAGCATACACCGCCGCAGATACCACCACCGAGCTGGGGCCTGCAATTCTGGGGGTGGGTAGGACGTGAGCGGTCCCAGGCTCTGACTCTGTCCCAGCCTCCACTAAATTCACCCAATGTGCCGTCAGGGAGATATAGTGGCCCTGCCCGCCTGTGCTTGTCCACGTGTCTGTTGTTAAGTGGACCTTGGCAGTAACCGCGTTGGTGAGGGCGCGTACAATGTTGCGGGAGACGTGGCCGTGCAGGCCTGGGACGGCACATCGGGAAAAGTAGTGGCGACTGGGAACTGAGTAGCAAGGGGCCGCCGCCGCCATCATACCTTTGAAATCCTCCGTTTCCACAACCCTATACGGCAGCATCTCCAGGCTGATAAATTTGGCTATGTGCACGTTTAACGCTTGAGCGTGCGGGTGCGTGGCGGCGTACTTGTGCTCGCGCTCCAACACTTGCGCTAGCGACGGCTGGACGGTGCGCTGAGAGACATTGGTGGATGGGGCCGAGCACAGCGGAGGTGAGGGTGTGGGTGCAGGCCAGGAGACGGTAGTGCCTGTGTCCTGAGAGGGGGGTTGGATCTCAGTGGCAGGTTGGGGCACATGGGGAGAGGCAGCGGTGCAAACCGGAGGCGGTGAACGGCCTTCGTCCCACCTTGTGGGGTGCTTGGCCATCATATGTCTGCGCATGCTGGTGGTGGTGAGGTTGGTGGTGGTGGCTCCCCGGCTGATCTTGGCGCGACAAAGGTTGCACACCACTGTTCGTCGGTCGTCTGCACTCTTAGTGAAAAACTGCCAGACATTTGAGCACCTCGGCCTCTGCAGGGTGGCATGGCGCGAGGGGGCGCTTTGGGAAACAGTTGGTGGATTATTTGGTCTGGCCCTGCCTCTACCCATGGCCACCGCACTGCCTCTTCCAACCTGCCCTGCTGCTGCACTTGCCTCCCCCTCTGAAGACCTGTCCTCAGTAGGCGTAGCAAACCAGGTGGGGTCAGTCACCTCATCATCCTGCTGCTCTTCCTCCGAATCATCTGTGCGCTCCTCCCTCGGACTTACTCCAATTACTACTACCTGAGTGATAGACAACTGTGTCTCATCGTCATCGGCCTCCTCACCCACTGAAAGCTCTTGAGACAGTTGCCGGAAGTCCCCAGCCTCATCCCCCGGACCCCGGGAACTTTCCAAAGGTTGGGCATCGGTCACGACAAACTCCTCCGGTGGGAGAGGAACCATTGCTGGCTTTTCTGGGCAGGGGCCCGGGAACAGTTCCTGGGAGTCTGCCTGCTCCTCAGAATGTGTCATTGCAATGGAGTGAGGAGGCTGGGAGGAAGGAGGAGCAGTAGCCAGAGGATTCAGAGTTGCAGCAGTGGACGGCGCAGAACTCTGGGTGGTCGATAGATTGCTGGATGCACTTTCTGCCATCCACGACAGGACCTGCTCACACTGCTCATTTTCTAATAAAGGTCTACCGCGTGGACCCATTAATTGTGAAATGAATGTGGGGACGCCAGAAACGTGCCTCTCTCCTAATCCCGCAGCAGTCGGCTACGATACACCTGGATCAGGAGCTCGGCCTGTGCCCACACCCTGACTTGGGCCTCCGCGTCCTCGCCCGCGTCCACATCCTCTCTGCCTACCCCTACCCCTCAGCATGCTGTATTACTAGTAGTGCAGAAACAGAACGCTGTAATTAAATGTGCCGCTTATTGGCCTGTGGTTGGAGGCTGACTTCCCTTACGGAACGCACAGCAGAGCCAGGAAACAATTTTGCGCACGCCTGTAGTGAGACGTAGGTGCGTATGACTGAGCTAGTGGAATTCACAGCACAGAAGCAGTCAAGTGGCCAAAGGCCAGTAGTAGGCCTTAAGTATTTTACTTCTATTTTTTTTAAATGCTGAGCTGATACAGCAGACAGATACTGTAGGCAGCGTATAATATTATGTATACTGTTTCCCTCTGGCGGGATGACAGCGATCATGTAACAGAGACAGCAGATCCAGGAAACAATTTTGCGCAAGCCTGCTGTAACGCTTAGCTGCGTATTAATTAGGACTACTACCCCCAGCAGATAGATACTGTAGGCAGCGTATAATATTATGTATACTGTTTCCCTCTGGCGGGATGACGGCGATCATGTAACAGAGACAGCAGATCCAGGAAACAATTTTGCGCAAGCCTGCTGTAACGCTTAGCTGCGTATTAATTACGACTACTACCCCCAGCAGATAGATACTGTAGGCAGCGTATAATATTATGTATACTGTTTCCCTCTGGCGGGATGACGGCGATCATGTAACAGAGACAGCAGATCCAGGAAACAATTTTGCGCAAGCCTGCTGTAACGCTTAGCTGCGTATTAATTAGGACTACTACCCCCAGCAGATAGCTACTGTAGGCAGCGTATAATATTATGTATACTGTTTCCCTCTGGCGTGATGACGGCGATCAATTTTTTGGAAAAAGCCCACTGCCTATATAGCCTGAATATCTCTTTCCCTGCCTCACCAGTACTGGCCTTATACTCTGTACAATGACTGCAGACTGCGGACGCAATGCTCTGCGCGGCCGATATACAAAAAAAAAATAAATTGTGCAACACTGCTAAAAGCAGCCTCAACAGTACTGCACACGGTCAGATGTGGCCCTAAGAAGGACCGTTGGGGTTCTTGAAGCCTAAAATAACTCCTAACGCTCTCCCTATAGCAGCTCCGGCACCAACAGCACTGTCCCTCAGCTATCTCACAACGCATCTGAGGCGAGCCGCGGGAGGGGCCGATTTTTATACTCGGGTGACACCTGATCTCGCCAGCCACTCACTGCAGGGGGGTGGTATAGGGCTTGAACGTCGCAGGGGGAAGTTGTAATGCCTTCCCTGTCTTTCTATTGGCCAGAAAAGCGCGCTAACGTCTCAGAGATGAAAGTGAAAGTAACTTGAACATCGCGTGGTACTCGCCTCTAGTAACGAGCATCTCGAACACGCTAATACTCGATCGAGTATCAAGCTCGGACAAGTACGTTCGCTCATCTCTACTCATTACCTTCCACCATTTACTAGATGCCATTAGAAAAATGAGCCCATGTGTGTTCCTGTACCTACTGAGCAACTCCTCCTCCCTGTACTTTAGATGGAATTCTTTATTCTAGTATTGGTACAGTTAAAGGGAATGTGTTACCTATAGTTTTGTACTAATTAAAACCAGATAGGGAAACATATTTCCTTTTTCTAATCTGCTTTTATTTTTTTTTATTGTAATATATTTTTATTTTATTGTCTGTACATGACTATGGGGACTTGTGAAAAAGGTATTTGTCAGCACTCACCACAATACAGAGATCAATTGGAAATCCCAGATCAGTAGGTGCTCGCCTTCAAGGGGACTGGATCCTGAATCCCAAAATAGTCCAAGCAAAACAGTGAAGAAGGCAGCACTCCATGCAGTGAATAGATATGTACAAAAGACCTTTATTTAGCCCATGGACAGAGCACCAGCAACGTTTCGACCGTAAAAGGGTTTTTTTTCAAGCCTATGGGGACTGTCATCTTGCCTTTCCTCAAAATATATGTTCTATAGTAGCTTTTAGAGATCTGTTTTACAGCAGCCTCATGGGCCATTCACACAATTGATAGGAGCTTACCCATTGTTTTGTATGGGACATTATGCAGGGAGGAGTAGATGAAATGTGATTATCAGCTTTTTTGAATGGTGTATCCTGTGTTATCTATATCTAGGTGTTACCTTTCATAGTAATCCTGCCTGTCATGATAATGAGGTGACTGCTTAAAGGGGTTGTCCCGCGCCGAAACGGGTTTTTTTTTTTCAACCCCTCCCCCGTTCGGCGCGAGACAACCCCGATGCAGGGGTTAAACAAGAACACCGGACAGCACTTACCTGAATCCCCGCGCTCCGGTGACTTCTTACTTACCTGCTGAAGATGGCCGCCAGGATCTTCTCTCTCGGTGGACCGCAGGGCTTCTGTGCGGTCCATTGCCGATTCCAGCCTCCTGATTGGCTGGAATCGGCACGTGACGGGGCGGAGCTACACGGAGCCGCTCTCCGGCACGAGCGACCCCATTCATAAAAGAAGAAGACCCGGACTGCGCAAGCCCGTCTAATCTGGCGATTAGACGCTGAAAATTAGACGGCTCCATGGAAACGAGGACGCTAGCAACGGAGCAGGTAAGTGAAAAATTTCTTATAACTTCTGTATGGCTCATAATTAATGCACAATGTACATTACAAAGTGCATTAATATGGCCATACAGAAGTGTATAGACCCACTTGCTTTCGCGGGACAACCCCTTTAAACGTGTTCTCTACAGAACAAGAAATATCAGCCTATTATTAGGCTTAGTGGTCAGTGGCTTAAGAGCCAAGTGAGTTTTGGCTGAATTTCACAGCTGACACATGGCTGCAATGGCCAGAATCTAAGATATAGGAAATAGTGTTGCTTGTTGTAATCAGCTGTGCAATAAAATTGGATGGATTTTTGCAAAATTGAATTGGGTCAGCCTAGAGCCATTGTTAGTGAAAATTGGTGAAGGAAGAAGAGCATGAGGAGCATTAATGAATGTTGCTCAGTGGTTAGTACTATTGCTTTGCAATGCTGGCGGTTCTAGGTTCAAATCCTATCAAGGATTTACAGTACTGGAGTTCTAGGTTTAGATCTGTTCAAGGGCAACATCTCTACATAGTTTTTATGTGTCCTTTGTGTTCATTTTTTTTCTAAACACATAAACGATTGTGCAAAAAAAAAAACTTACACAAAACCTGGTTGTAAAACAATCCTATTAAAAGACATAAAAAAACATGCTGAAGCACCATAACCAAAATCTATGAGATCTCGCCAACAAGGTGCTGGGCATCCACGGATCAGCAGCTATTGTTGTCAATCAGATACTTTTTCTGCTATAGGGCTGGACTGTATCTTACTTTAGTCTAAGAAAGGGGAAAGATGGAGTGATTTGTTAAATAGTGCATACCTCTAAATTAATTTAGCTAATTTCAGACTGACTAAGTAAAAAATGAAATATATGACGGATGTACCGCATGAGTAGCTTGGAAGCAAAATTTGTGCCATATTTTGCACTTCTGCTTGATAATTTTGACTAAAACTGGGAGATCATGCTGAATTCAAGAGATGAGCGAACAAACTCAGTAAGGCGATATACTCAAGAGAGCGTCGCCTTTTTCGAGTACCTGCTGGCTCATCCCTAAAGATTTGGGGGGGTTGGGGGCGGCGCGGGGCAGCAAGGGGGAGCGGGGAAGAGAATGAGAGAGATCCCTCTCTCTCTTTCCCTCCCGATCCCCTCTGCAACACCCCCCCCCCCCCGAATCTTCAGGGACGAGCCAGCAGATACTCGAAAAAGGCGACGCTCTCTTGAGTATATCGCCTTACCGAGTATGCTCGCTCATCTCTACTGACTTCTTGTATACTTGTCTCATTACTTCTGAAATTTGACGAGTGTAGAGAAGTGGCAAATTCTTGTACATAAAAGGGTTTTTTTTACTCTTTTGTGGCAATTGGTGCGAAAAACTGCTGTGAACTGTTTCATAAATGTTGGCCTATCTACTCAAGTTGGACACTGCTTCTTCTTCTGAAGTAGGTGTCACAGATGACGTGGTACCTAAGGATTGCTAGCACCTTAATTCATAATTCTTGTAATGCAGCTTTTTAGACCCAGTGCAGTATTATTATGAGAAGTAAAAGGGACATCCAAGGTGATAGTTCACAAGGCAATCCAAATTTAGTGTGATGTGTTAGTCCACAAATAGCAAACCTTCATCTAACACACATTGCCAAGAATGGATGGTGTAGAGTATTGTAGAAATATATCTGATATAGGCACTGTAGGCTTTTATGTACTAGTTTTGAACCTTGCTCTTGAACCTGTAAGTACTGAGTACAGTGGATTTACTCTAGTACTGTTTTTGGATTACTTTTCATATGGAGCTGTTATGTGGTCACTATATGTTGGCATTATTTGAGTACTGTTTGGTGGTACTGTACTATTATAGTATTACTTACTGGTATTTCCAAGCAGGTACTGTATAGTGTATCATTCATGGTATATACAGTAAATAATTTTTGCAACATATGGTTGTTGCAGCACTATATAGCATATTTATTAGCCCTAGTTCAGACGAGCGTGTTTTTAGCACAGAATAGGCGTGCAAAAAGATTGCTTCTATAAGAACCAAGGCTTTCCTACAGAAGTGTTCACATGACTGATTTTTAGACACGCAAAATATTCGCACCTGCCAAAGATAGGACATGCAAGTGCAGCGCGCATCTAAAGGTCCATGCTGCGTGAAAAGATAGGACCTGACCTATCTTTGGTGCATGTTTTCCATGGACTCCTATAGGAGCTGGATAACACGCATCATGCACCTCAGATTGTGTGAATGAGCTACTTCATGGAGATTGAATTCACCTATTCACATGATCTTTAGAGCAGCATAAAGGCAATCTTTTTGCACGCCTAATCTGCTCAAAAAGCACTCTTGACTGAATGAGGCCTTAAAGTAACTGTATGAAAATGTTTTAAGGCCACGGTAGGGCACTTTGTTTTTGGCAACATATTGTGTGACATTTATAATTAGTCACTACACAAAGTCCAATTTTTTATTTTGTTTGTTTTTCATTTTTTGTATATTTTATGACTTTATGCTGCATGGAGGACTTATAAGGTGCTGCTCAAGGCATCATCTAAAGCTGGTTCCGGGTATATATGGCCCCTAAGAAAGCTTGAGAGTTCATACTGATCTATATAAGAAAGTTTTAACAAAAATATAATTTGAAGAAAAAAATGTAAAGTTTAAAGTAAAACGTAAAGAGAAATTTTGTTTTAACATATACAAAGAATAATCTACATATGCAGACTTATTAAAAATATAACAGTAGACTGAAATATCATCAAATCCAGATTGCTGCTTAGCTTTTCTATGTTAGCATAGAACAATTTAAATTAACAAGGCTTTTAACAGGCAATTTATACAATATTTGTCGCTAGTTAGTTAAATTACAATATATTATTATTAAAAATCTAACATAATAGCTGTGCTTGCAAATTTAAATTGGCAATTTTACCTCTTAGGAATTGCAGGATCACTGGATAGCAATGGTGTGTTCTATATCATTTAAGGAGCTAGAGACTCTTATTAATAATTCTTATAAAAGGAAAATCAAAATGAGGAAATAGAAATTTTAATGCTAAAGAAGTGTAAGATTTGTTGATACCTTATTTATATTTTTACTTATACTGTATATATACACCAGCAATCTACTACACTGTAAAGCACTTGACATATGTATTTTATATTTCAAAGTCTATTTCTTTTAGTTATGAGAGCAAAGGTACATTATAGATAGCTGTATCTATCTATACATTATAGATAGCTGACTGCCAAATCAGCATGCATGTGTTCTATATTCAGAGAGAGGAGAAAGAAGCTAGCTCTCACGTCCAACCTGGACACCTTGGCATGAGATCTTCACGCAATTGCACACATGGAACACCAAAAGATGGTGAACTGCAAACTGGACTCATGGGCAGACATACACAATAACTGACAAACACACAAAAAGCTAGGTGAGCATACACGCATAATCAGATGGAATACATATGGTATGAGCTATTGATTTGGATTTTGGCCAAGACACTTAAGCCCATGAGCCCATGACAAGGGTCCTCATCGTCTAATGGGTCCCTACTCTTACAAAACAACTTAGCCAAGGGGTCCTGCCTGCAAGCGGGGAAATCGTTCCAATAGGGATGGCCCCACACTGAAACCTAAGGGCCTAACTTGTTCTAGATGGTAAACTATCCAAGCAGACAGGACACAGTTCACACCAACACAACAGGGAATGCATATTATACAAAACAGAACTGTTCATACACCATGTTTTTCCACCTTCTCAGTACCACAGAACACGTAACTGCTCACACCATACAGAACATCATGCATGGAAACAAACACCAGGGTACTGGGAAAGCAGCAACCTCTAGCCAGAGAGGCTGGTATGTATGTGCAGCAGACCAGTGAGGATTGGCTGGCTGGAGAAACCTCACACCCAGCCAGCTCAATTATCCCACACCTGTGAAGGTGTGATCCTGGAAATTCATAGTACTACAGATCTCATGAGCACAATCTAAGACTAGCAGACTCCTCTGGCAGCAGATTATCTCCCCAGAACAAAAGGATTGGGCACTTTAAATGCAACTGCTCCATCTTTACTTGCCTCACATCTGCCATTAGGAAAGAGTCATCGGGCTGCCATACACATTTGATGGTCACACTTAGTTTTGGGCCCCATCACCTTGAACCTGGCAGTAATACTTAGGAGACCGATATTCTGTATATAATTTTATGTATTTATTCTTTTATTTCTGAGCTGTTTGCTTCCTGTTTCTTTTCTCTTATTAATCAAATTTTGCCAGCACACAAATCAGTGCATCTGTCTAGCATTCAAGGACTGTGCTTGGCGGTAATTTGAACTTGGTTGGCTCTTCACATCCTGCCAGTAATCGTAAAGTCCAAGTGTGTTTCATCTCCTGGTCTAGCTATTGTCCTGACTCTATTGTCCTGACTCTGAAATCCTGACCTGATCCTGTATTCCTGTTCTGTTTTGTATTTGTATCTGATCTGATTATCAATCCCGATTCAGTTTATTTCCCTCTGCTCTAATTTCCTTATTACCTGCATTCTTGTGAACTCAGATTCTGACCTTGGTTTGTCTGACTATCCATTTGCTTGCCATTCTGGTGACTATAGTCCTTCTGTCAATACCCTGCACTGGCCCTGACTCTGATATATTGAATTAGCCTTTAACTCTGAACCCTCTGACTTCCTGGAGTCCACCCCTTGCTTGTCTGATTCTGTAAACTGTTTGCTTCATTAATAGCAGCTGATCTGTGGATGTGACCCAGGGATCATAGCAGCAAAGGCCATATCCCTCAAAAAATGGGTTAAAGGATGAAGACCTGCAGTCCAGGAACTGTCAACCAGAGTAACGAGCATGAAGCCTAGTTGTAGAGTTAAATTTGCTGGACAGGCTATTTCTCCATTGATGGAAATGTCACACAAATCTGTAAAAAATTGTATTTTAATTCCATATTCTTTTTAACCATAATGTTGTACAGTATTCTTTACATTCCTCGATAGAGGTTTATTGTGTGGAGGAATATGGTTTATATTACTGTATATTAGCACTTCATAGTCAGTTGTATACCATTGTTACTAAATATGCCAAAATGCATTATGTTATAGGTCTAACGTTTCATTGAATAATGAAAGGAAATCAAGTCAGTGTGAAGCTAAACCTACACTGGAAGCAATTGTAGATGAAAGGGGTGGTTTTATTAGAGATAATCACTTTCACATTCCAGCCACTACAGTAATTAAATGATTGTTATGGGTCTGAGAGTCTATGGCAGGGAAAATACTGTATTACTGTACATACCCTGTTTCCCTGAAAATAAGACATACCCTGAAAATAAGACATAGCATGATTTTCCAGAATTTTTGAGGATGCAAAATGAGTTTTCAGGCTTTTTGAGGATGCTTGAAATATAAGCCCTTCTCCAAAATTAAGCCCTGCTAACAGTTAATTAAAAAAGTCACTTTAAATAGTGTCCAGGCAGCTATACATGTAAAAAAGTTAAACCTTTTTGAACAAAAATTAATATAAGACACTGTCTTATTTTCGGGGAAACATAGTAGTAGTCATTCAAATGAATAATTAGTGTCTTCTAAAAACGAAAGCCACTGTTCTTATAGTGGCTTATGTCCTAATAGGTTATGTGGTCAGGGGGTTCTCTTCATGAGAAAATCCATTTAAGTTAAAAGCTGTCAGTAAAGAATAATTATTTTGTACTTATACTGTACCTGTAAACAGAGGAGTAACTTGAAGCTCCTGGGCCCTAATGCAAAACCTGTAACAGGGCCCCAACTATAATGCTTTATTCATAGTCATATGCTCCCTATATGGAGGATAGAGGCGTCATGGGCCCCTAAGGCTCCTGGGCCCGGGTGCAACCGCATCTCCTGCATCCCCTATAGTTAAGCCAGTGCCTGTAAAGTTCAAACCTGCAAACCAGATCTTTAGTGGTGCACTGTTTTTTATGTTTATGCTGCTGAACCCATCTGTTCTGCGTTCTTTGCCTTTTCAACTTATGTTCACTCATTAATTTGTTTTTGGATGGAACCACAAAATAAAATACAGTTGTGAAATGCACTCATTTTATATACTACAGTAAGCATATCCATATGTATCTGGCCATTAGAAAGGCTCTATACATTGTGGGCTTGCAACTATCCAACTACTGTTGAATAAAAGTATAACGTTAATAAAATAGCAGAGGAGCTCATTTAGGATTTATTCTCTTACAATAACGAAAATAGTGCCATCTGTAACACAGTCCTTGGAAAAGACAATTAACATAAAGACATTTCTCTGTTGCCCTCTGATGATTATTGCATTAATCATATGCCCACAAGGTCTACATGGTGGATAAATATTTTCTGACTAGACTCATTAGTATCAAATAGCATTGTAAATAACCTTGCATGGAAAGATTTCCTCAATAATAAATGACATTTTTAGCATTGAAAGTTCATAAGGATAAAACAATCATTCCATTAAGGTGACAACATTAATTGTAACTTTACTGCATTTCTTACAGACTGTTACTTCTTATTGACAATATAAGGGCGCCCACCCACTGGCGATTTTTTTCCCTGTGAAATTCGCAGCATTTTTTTCTCTGCAGGGGTCTATGGGACTTGTAATGTTAAAATCGCGATCGCGCAAAATCGCAATTTACCGCGAAATCGCGATTTTGCGCGATCGCGATTTTAACATTACAAGTCCCATAGACCCCTGCAGAGAAAAAAATGCTGCGAATTTCGCAGGGAAAAAAAATCGCCAGTGGGTGGGCGCCCTAAGGGTACTTTTGCATGTGCCAATAGTCGTCTTAGTGATTACACAAAACAGCAATTATGGACAACTGTTATCCTGTGTAAACACGGTACCCAACAGGACAAGTGAGCAAGAATCGATTACTCATCAGAATCGACCCACATAAACATACAATTGTTCATCTATGAATGACTGCCTGTTTACTCTGAATGGAAGTGGGTGGCCGGAAATGATCTCTAATGCAATCCATCTCTGTTCAGTGAGCAATTATAACTCCTGTAAGAAAGCACAGGAGCGCTGATCATGGGGACAACTGGATCAATGATGTGTGCTATATCTTTAGGGTAAGATTCAGGGGTGTCTAAAGACCTGGTAAAGGCATGCACCCTACGGTTGTTTTCTGCTTGATAATAGATGAGGATAAATAAAAATTGTGAGGTTAAAGCCCATTAAGCTTGGCGGAAGGTATGTCAGACTTTTATAGACAGTGAATAGGGTCCCTGGAAACTTGGCACCTTCCAGGAGATGATGCCATTCCTCCAATGTCTGCTTTATTGCCAGCAGTTCTCAATCTCCAGTGCAATAGTACCTATGAGCATGGAAGAGATGAAAAATTATTATCAATGTGGTTACTTCTCCACCGGCTGGAAGCATACCACTCTTTTTCCAACAGAAGACGAATCAACCTTCAGAAAGATTGGCCTTTTAAAATCCAGATGATAGAGAACCAGAGCTGAAGTAGAGAGGGCTTAAGATACATTAGGGTTTTCACTGTAGAAGCTGACTAGTCTCAGGTATTCATTCATTTTCAGGTAAGAGTTCTGAGGGGTAGAAGAATATGAAGGATGTTCTAAATAAACTGGCGGAAGTAATTTACTGTTCAATGAATCGCTTGGAGTCTTGATAATTATAGGATGCAGCCAGAACAGAACTGCAGATTCATTGTCTGCATGTATGTGAAGTTCCTTGGAAGAGATGATGTAAAAAATGAAGGGTAACTCTTGTTGCTCAGACAGACACTTCTCCAACGTGGTGTAGAAGGAATGCTAGTAAACCTGCTTCAACACAGAACAAATATAAGAAGATGAGTCTTCAGGTCCCTGGAGAAAAGAATATTGTCAAGATACAACTGAATGTATTGATATTGGATAGCCCAAAAGATCTCACTAATGAAGTGCTGGGACATTTAACCCCTTGAGTGGCGGGTTTCCTACCACCCTGTCGTGCCCACCAGGGCAGGTTTTTTAAAATGGTCTAATCATTGAATTTCAACTAATTTTGCAGTTGCGTCTCAAGAGCCATAACTTTTTCATTTTTCCATTGACATGGCCATATAAGGGCTTGTTTTTTGCGGGACAAGTTGTGATTTTTTAAACAGGAGGGAGGAAAAAAATAAATGGGGAAAAAAGAAAAAAAGGGGCCATGTCATTAAGGGGTTAAATAATGTATTAACTTCCTTCTCTGGGTCATTACGACGCATGGATACCACATGTGTGATTGTATTTTTGATTTTTTACAAAGTAAAGGGAGACAAGTGTTTTTATATATTTTTTTTAAATAATTTAAGGGACTTCTACAGGGACCCATCAGGACCCCCTGATCACATTCCGGGGGTCTGATGGTGACAGCCCTTTACACGCTGCAGTGACAGCCCTTTACATGCTGCAGTCACATAGACTGCCGCATGTAAAGGGTTAACACAGCAGAGATCGGAGGTTTTCTCTGATCTCTGCTGTAAGAGCTGGTACCTAGCTGTCCTCTGATAGCCAAGCACCAAGCTCTCCCTGCCACAGAGACCATCGGCTTGCTTCTGACAAGCCGATGGTCTCTATGGCAACCTGTAAACAAAGCAGGACATTGCCGATATGCCGGCAATATCTTCTGCTGGTTTTTCAAAGCCCTTGCTTTGCTCTCTGTGGGTCTGTGCAGGCAGAGCACAATGTCACAGCTTGTGGCATTGTGCTCTGCAGCTCCCATAGTGATACATAGCCCGGAAATCTTCAGGGCTATGTCACTATGAGCAGTGGAGCTCGTCCCGGAAAATTTCCGGGCGTGCCACTCAAGGGGTTAAAGGCCCAAGGGAATCACCAGATATTCATACTACTCAATAGTCAGTCAGAATGAGGCCGAGGTCAGGATCAGGATCAATGGTTAATACACAAAAACAGAGCCAAGAAAAATTTACGTGAATCATCAAGAGTTCCTCATGAATAGGCCACCAGACCTGAAGTCATCTTTCAGTGCTAGTTGTACTAGGAACCCAGTGCTGCCATACAGCCAGAACAGGAGGCTACAACAGGATACTGGTAGGTGTTGTAACCGCTAACCGACAGTCAGACAAGGTGGGTAACAGTACGCCTTGATGTAAAAAATATAAATATCTTGCACTTCAATATACAGGATGTAATAAAACTCAGCAATGTTAGTCCCATAGAAATTAATGGAACAGTGACCATGCACATCAACATTTCACTTGTGGGATTCAAGGACCACGATTATCTCTGGGGAGTATAGAGTGGAGACCCCCAGATATATATTGATCAGTCATCCCGTGAACAGGTACAAAAATGTGTTTAGTGAGAAGAACCCTTTAATTTGGCTATAAAAAGTAAAAACATTTACATTTTTATATAGTTAAAATAATTTACATTGCATTTTTCCATGGACTAATGGTACATAATTTCCTATTTAGACAACCAGACAATCGGAAGAGAAAGAGGAAGAACACTAGGGGAAGGAGGATAGAGGTGGACAGAAAATAGACAGATTTTATTGGGAGAACAGCTTTGGATGACCTCCTGAAAGTTAATGAAAGAGTTTGAAGAAGGATTCAGATAAAACATCCACATAGAAATAATTCTCATTGGCTTAATTTCCATTTCTTTTGTTTATCATCAGAGATCCTGCAGGAGAAGATGACCTAGTTGGTAGGAAAAGATCCACATGGTGCCAGCTAGCAAGCATTGACCTAAAATACAATTAGTGACTTTTTGCCTTTTTACAATAATTATTTTAATTTTTATAACAAAAAACACATTATCACTACTACTAAAAGTTCAATAATCATAGACTCACACAATAAATATTATAGAACTGTACTTTGTTGATTTCGCTCAGATGGCAAAGTATTTTGCAATCTACATTTGTACTTGATCTGTATATCTGTAAACTCTGTATAATTATTATGGGCTGGCATAAAATATGTAAGGCTTTATACACTCTTTTGCTTTATAAGACTTTGTAACAAAAAACAAAAGGATAATTTATTGCAGAAAGCTGAATACTTGAAGGGAGGCTCTAGTACCCTGTTGGGCCACCTCTAGCTTGGATATAAGATGTGATACGACTGAGCTTGGAGACATGCAGGTTCTGCATGGTATACTGCAGCTTATCGGTCCACATTTGCTATAACTGAGCCTCTAGATCGTGCAAACTCGTAGGCTGTCGAAGCTACTATCCCAGATTGTCCCATACATGTTTTATTGTCAATAAATCTGGCAATTGCGCAGCCCATGGAAGTGTGGCAATATTGTGGAGACATTCCCTAGGAACCCTTGTTATGTGCAGATGAGCATTAACCTACTGGAACATGCCTCTTGGGAGCCCGGCAATGAGAGACAACACGTGCCCTGAACACATTGCTGAGCTTCTACTGTCCCTCATACCACTACTATGAGTGACTGACTATCATATGCAACGGCCCCGAGACCATCACACCAACAGTGCGGGCAGTATGCTGCTCTACAGAAAAGGCAGGATTGACACGCTCACCCCTAGCTCTCAAGACGCGAACACAGCCATTGTAAGCGCCTAAACAAAACCTGGATTCATTGCTGAAGACAGCTTGGTTTCCACTTCATAGCAGTCCATGTTCATCATTTACAACAGCACTGCAAACTGAAGCAACAGTGGGTTAGGTGTAAAAGGCAGTACATGTAATGGGCACCGTCAAACCAAATGTCCCTCAGCCAAGCACCTTGAAATGTTTCTGATAGACACAGGGGCCTGTAACAATGGTGCCATCTGTCTTTGAAAGGCAGACAATGAAAGCGTTGTAGCTGCTTATGCTTGTTAGATGATTAGACAATCATCTCTACTTGTGGTCTGTCAAGGGCCTCCTGAGCCTGGTTGCCTTGTGTGTGCCCTGACGCATCCACTGTTCCTAACTTCTAACAGTTGGTCATAATGGCCCAGATGGTGGGCGATTTGTGGATACAACATTACAACTTCTCATATTCCAATAATGCGCCCCCTCTCAAACTCTAATAACTGGGCAAATTCTCGTCGATTGCATCATAGAAGCATGTCTAGTGGTCAAAAAGCTCTACACAAGCAGAAAAAGAGGTCTATTACACACAAGTAGCCTCTGAGAGCCTTTTTGTGCAAGAGTGTAACCAATTTTGGTATCTCAGGTGGCAAGACTGTTCATCTAATCATGTCACAACTGTAATCATTGGCATATCTGCCTGAGTTGTAACTGCATTCCGAGTTTTATAGCAAAATGACAACTCCTTCTAGGTTCTTGATTTTCTTTACAGAAAGGGTATTTCTGATGTACATGCTGATAAAACAGGGAAAATCAAACAAGCTTTGTTTTACCCAGAGGAACAGTAGTTGGATGAATTACAATACATAAATCCGGGCAGCTGGGTGATCAATGTGGCATTGTTTGATTAACTGCCATTAAATGATGTCTAATTAGGCATCACTATTTCCTTTGCCATGTAGTCAGGGAACAAGGCATGTGGTTGGCATGTGATCATTACTTGAAAGTTTTTCATTTTTCCATTGTAAAATGAATAAATGTAATGAGTAGTAGGATTTATCTACACTGTGGACATGAAGTTTAGAAATTGTCATTATTTCTTGTTTACGTGACTTAACTAATTTTATGCATTAGGCTTGGACTGAAAAGTAACCCTGACATTAATGTGAAATTTGCTCACTCTTGTAATCATGCCCTCTCCTACTAGTCACACTCTATAAGCACCAAAACTGGCCAAGTTTAGTAATGCAGAGACACATTCACTTTGACTCAAGTATAACATTTAATTAAAAATAGAGCTGAAATTAGACAGTGAAACTAATTATAACAAACATTACAAAACAAACTAGTATTCGTAGACACACCAGCCATAATGAAGGCATTGCCAATGCTGCCAGATTGCCAGTCGAGGCATCATGCCCACAAAGTAGTTGTAGGAAATGACTTGAAAAACTAAATATGTAGCTGCATTTACATAGATGATTACAGGTTCTAATTTAAATATGCATATAGATATACATGTGATTTACCTTTTTATTTCCATATGTATTTTACCTATATTTATGTCTCTGTGGTCCTTATATAAAACTGACATTTCAGATTTTTAATATAGATTGTTTAGCAATATCTATATTATTTTGCAAAAAACATGTTTAAAAACAATCTAGATGTTAAAGGTGTTGCCTTTGTTATTTTCTTTTTAATTAATATTCCCCATGCCCAAAAATAATAAATTATCTCATACACACATCTACACTCACTTGCTGTGTTCACGGGTTTCAGTCTGCCTGTGTAAGAGATGTAAACAGATTGCTGCAGCCAGAGGCTGAGCATCATAGGCCACCATAGCTGGCAGACCCATTGGGACCCTGCGTTCACATTACAGGGTTCTGATGGGTGGCAGATGGAGACCCTCCGTCAAAAGATGTATATGCTGTCATTGAGGGGGTTAATTAAATAGCTATAACAAAAGCAACCTGATCCGACAGAGAAGACTTAAGTCCCAAATAAACTATAATAATGTGTTATCACTAGAGATGAGCGAACGTACTCGGTAAGGCTGATTTTGCAATCGAGCACCGCGATTTTCGAGTACTTCACTACTCGGGTGAAAAGTACTCGGGGGCGCTGTGTGGCGGGGCGTGGTGTGGTGGAGCGGGGGGTAGCAGCGGGGAACAGGGGGGAGCCCTCTCTCTCTCCCCCCCCCCCACTCCCCTCTGCAACCCCCCGCTCACCCACAGCGCCCCCGAATACTTTTCACCTGAGTAGTGAAGTACTCGAAAATCGCGGTGCTCGATTGCGAAATCGCCCTTACCGAGTACGTTCGCTCATCTCTAGTTATCACCAAAATGTACTGTTTATTATGAATAAAGTTTGTTTAACACTTAAAAGATCATTCATTTTTCAATTTTGTTTTCATTTTTTTCATCCCCACCTTTCAAAAACTGTAACATTTTTTATTTTGAGATCAACAGAGTCATCTGATCTCTTGTCTTCAGCTAGATGATTTGTATTTTTAAAGTTATCATTACAGTGACATGAATGTTAATAGTTAGAGAATAAAGTCAGTCCCACCAACAGCACTAAATAATCCCTTACCAGGGTCAGGCAATCAAAAAATGCAAAAGCCAGTTAAGAGCCAAAAAACCAGAAAGGCTCCAGATAAATGTCCATATGAATGATGAACTGGCAGCATGAACGGATGCATGAAGGTATAAAATCGTTTTATTACCCCATTACAAATGAATGCGGCGTTTCGGCACTGTTGTGCCTTCCTCAAGCTGTTAATAGTTGTCTTTATTTTTCCCTCTATGGGACTGTATGAGGGCTTGTTTTTTTGCTGGGCAATCTGTAGGTTTTTTTTAACAATTTCGTGCTACATACTGTTTTTCAGCTTTTTTATTCAATCTTTTTTGAAGACATGGTGACAAAAAATGCAATCCTGGCCTTTTGTAATTTTTGTTTTTAACCTTTAGGGCTTAGTCACACGGGCACATCGGCACCCGTACATGGGCGCCAATACGCCCGTATGACTGAGCCCTTACTGCAGGAAGAAGACGGCCGTACTTCAAGACGGACGACTCCCCGCAGTGCTGAAGAAAGAACACATGACCGGCAATGAAGCCGGTCACACATTCTTTCTCCCGATGCTGCAGAGAGACGTCCATCGGAAGTGCGGCCATCTTCTACCTGCAGTAACACGAGCGCATTGGCGCCCGTGTGACTAAACCCTCACTATGCGAGATAAATAATGTGACGCTGTAACAGTTCAGACTTTTAGGCAGTGATACCGATTATGTTTATTTCAGTTTATTGTTTTGATTTTTAATATTAAAAATGCAAAAGTTGATTTTTTTAAACTTACATTTTTTGTAATAATTAAAAAAAAATATTTAGCTTATTTTTGCTCCTATTTTAGTTACTATAGGGGACTTGAACTTCAGATTGGTTATTGTACTTTTGCAGTCACCCTATTAAGTTCTACAGCAGAGCTTAATAGGTGAATATCTGTAGCAGCCCTGGGGACCCTCAGTAGTTCACAAACTACTATGAAAAATGAGCAGCACCCCACAGTCTCATTGTGGCTAGGGGGGGCATTAAGTAAATAGAGGAAGCCCTCTCTATTGGTCAAGGCATTTAAATGCTGCTGTCAGTACTAACAGCAGCATTTAAATGGCTAAAAGATGGGATCAGAGTTATCTCCAGTCCTCACTGCTATAATCAGGTGTCGTCTGTCAAAAACCACCAGCATCTGCTGTGTATGGAGCATGCTCAGCTTACGAACTTTCTCCATACACACCCCATACAAATTCAACATACATGTACATTGAATGTTGCCAAGAGGTTAAGCCTTGCAAGAGGTAGAGCTTAATAGGCTGGAATACATAGTGGGTGCAGGGGAGTCTTCGTTGGGCCTCATGCTGCCTTGGAAATTTATTGGCTTCCCATGATAGCATTGTGCAAGGCCAATAGGGCAATGGGTGGTTCTCCACCCACTAATAACGTATATGCAGTTGTCAGCATCGATCCTGACATTTAGTCAAAAGGCCACGTGTCAGTTTCATACAGCTGGTGCCCGCTGAGTTTGGAACAGGCTAGACCTCCATGCCACCTCCATAGCACCTCCAGTGACCAATGACATATATGTTTACATCATTGATCATTAAAGCGTTGAAAAATACATATATATATTTAAAGTAGCAGCATCATTTTAAGGCATGGTTTATCATTGATCAATGCTTTAATTAGACAAGCTTCACCCTATAGACACATTGAGAGATAAACAAACCCCCTATACCCACACAAACCTTTTTTAATAGCATTATCTCAATAAATTATAAACTGTCATTCACTGGAACAGTGACCGATGCACTATAAGCCCTTCAGACTACAAAGTAATGACTTTAGCCCTTAATGTTTCAAGCCCAATAAAGATAGGCTTAAAGAGTCATATAACTGAAAAGAAGTCACACATTTTGTAGGAGCTGAGAGCTCTTAAACATTGATTGTTCCATAGAGACCAAACTCAAAACGCAAACTAAAGGAAATTATTCAGACAATGCATTGCTGGACATAATGATTGGTGTTGGGATTATTATTACAAACTGCACAAATCTATAGTTAGTGTTACACATAAATAATGCAGTAAACTATCCCTACGGAAAAGTGGGTGTAGAATAAATAAGATAATACTTGTATACTGTACCCAAAGCAACATAATGACAAAGAATAATGCATGTATAAGTATATTATTAGAGCTCAGAAAAAATCCTGACAACTCCAAATATTTTGTACATTGCCACTAGAGATGAGCGAGCACTAGAGACGAGCGAACGTGTTCTTCCGAGCTTGATATTCGTGCGAATATTAGGGTGTTCGGGATGTTCGTTATTCGTTTCACTTCCTTCCCTGAGACGTTAGCGCGCTTTTCTGGCCAATTGAAAGACAGGGAAGGCATTACAACTTCCCCCTGTGACGTTCAAGCCCTATACCACCCCCCTGCTGTGAGTGGCTGGGAAGATCAGGTGTCACCCGAACATAAAAGTCGGCCCCTCCCGCGGTTCGCCTCAGATGCGGTGTGAGTTAGATGAGGGACAGTGCTGTTTGTACCGGAGCTGCTGTAGGGAAAGAATTGGTAGTTAGTGTAGGCTTCAAGACCCCCCAAAGGTCCTTATTAGGGCCACTGATAGCTGTGTGTTGGCTGCTGTTAGCAGTGGCAATTTTTTTTTTCTCAAAATCGCCTCTGCAGACCGTTGCACCTGGCATTAGGGACAGAAGTGCTGCATAGGCAGGGAGAGTGTTAGGAGTGAGTGTAGCCTTCAAGAACCTCAACGGTCCTTTCTAGGGCCATATTTATCCGTGTGCAGTACTGTCCAGGCTGCTGTTAGCTGTGCTGCATTTTTTTTTGCTTCTCAAAATCGCCTCTGCAGACCATTGCACCCTCCATTGATGCTGCAGGGAAAGAATTGTATAGGCAGGGCGACAACACAGTTGTTATTCATTGAATATACGCAGTGCTGCCTTTTGGTGCCAAAAAACGGAAAATAATTAAATTTGTCCTGCCTCTGTCCGGCCTAACGCCGGTGGACACGTGTGAGCTGCGTCTGCAACCTGTAAAAATCAGACGCACCCAGCTACGCTTTACTGCTGGCTTCGCCATTTGCTTTCCTTAATTGGGAAAAAAATACCTGCTCTGCCAGAGTTATAATAACTCTGCTACCCTCACGTTCTGTGACACATAAGCAGGGACACAGCACAGTTATTAAACTTAGATAATTCATTCACTAGAGGCAGTGGGGCCTTTCGTTTTCCAAAAAGGGCAAAAATTATATTTGGCCTGCAGTCTTGCGCCAATTTATTTCCTGCCTGTGAAATCAAATCACTGGTAATACAGCATGCTGAGGGGTAGGGGTAGGCCTAGAGGATGTGGACGCGGCCGAGGACGCGGAGGGCCAAGTCAGGGTGTGGGCACAGCCCGAGCTCCTGATCCCGGTGTGTCGCAGCCGACTGCTGCGCGATTAGGAGAGAGGCACGTTTCTGGCGTCCCCACATTCATCGCCCAATTAATGGGTCCACGCGGGAGACGGTTATTAGAAAATGAGCAGTGTGAGCAGGTCCTGTCCTGGATGGCAGAAAGTGCTTCGAGCAACCTATCGTCTACCCGCAGTTCTGCGCCGTCCACTGCTGCCAATCCGAATCCTCTGTCTGCTGCTCCTCCTTCCTCCCAGCCTCCTCACTCCACTACAATAACACCTGCTCAGGAGCGGGAACACTCCCAGGAACTGTTCTCGGGCCCCTGCTTAGATTGGGCAGCAGCGGTTCCTCTCCCACCAGAGGAGTTTATCGTCACTGATGCCCAACCATTCGAAAGTTCCCGGGGTCCGGGGGAAGAGGCTGGGGACTTCCGCCAACTGTCTCAACAACTTTCTGTGGTTGAGGAGGACGATGACGATGAGACACAGTTGTCTTGCAGTGAGGTAGTAGTAAGGGCAGTAAGTCCGAGGGAGCAGCGCACAGAGGATTCGGAGGAAGAGCAGCAGGACGATGAGGTGACTGACCCCACCTGGTGTGCAACGCTTACTCAGGAGGACAGGTCTTCAGAGGGGGAGTCAAGGGCATCAGCAGGGCAGGTTGCAAGAGGCAGTGCGGTGGCCAGGGGTAGAGGCAGGGCCAGACCGAATAATCCACCAAGTGTTTCCCAAAGCGCCCCCTCGCGCCATGCCACCCTGCAGAGGCCGAGGTGCTCTAAGGTCTGGCAGTTTTTCACAGAGACGCCTGACGACCGACGAACAGTGGTGTGCAACCTTTGTCGCGCAAAGCTCAGCCGGGGAGCCAACACCAACAGCCTCACCACCACCACCATGCGCAGACATATGATGGCCAAGCACCCCGCAAGGTGGGACGAAGGCCGTTCAGCGCCTCCGGTTTGCACCCCTGCCTCTCCCCCTGTGCCCCAACCTGCCACTGAGATGCAACCCCCCTCTCAGGACACAGGCACTACCGTCTCCTGGCCTGCACCCACACCCTCACCTCCGCTGTCCTCGGCCCAATCAAGCAGTGTAGTTCAGCGCACCGTCCAGCCGTCGCTTGCGCAACTGTTGGAGCGCAAGCGCAAGTATGCCGCCACGCACCCGCACGCTCAAACGTTAACCGTCCGCATAGCAAAATTCATCAGCCTTGAGATGCTGCCGTATAGGGTTGTGGAAACGGAGTCCTTCAAAAGTATCATGGAGGCGGCGGCCCCGCGCTACTCAGTTCCCAGTCGCCACTACTTTTCCCGATGTGCCGTCCCAGCCCTGCACGACCACGTCTCCCGCAACATTGTACGCGCCCTCACCAACGCGGTTACTGCCACGGTCCACTTAACTACGGACACGTGGACAAGCACAGGCGGGCAGGGCCACTACATCTCCCTGACGGCACATTGGGTGAATTTAGTGGAGGCTGGGACAGAGTCAGAGCCTGGGACCGCTCACGTCTTACCCACCCCCAGAATTGCGGGCCCCAGCTCGGTGGTGGTATCTGCGGAGGTGTATGCTTCCTCCACTAAAGCACCCTCCTCCTCCTCCTCCTCCTCTGTCTCGCAATCAAGATGTGTTAGCAGCAGCATGTCGCCAGCAGTCGGTGTCGCGCGGTGTGGCAGCACAGCGGTGGGCAAGCGTCAGCAGGCCGTGCTGAAACTACTCAGCTTAGGCGATAAGAGGCACACGGCCCACGAACTGCTGCAGGGTCTGACACAGCAGACCGACCGCTGGCTTGCGCCGCTGAGCCTCCAACCGGGCATGGTCGTGTGTGACAATGGCCGTAACCTGGTGGCGGCTCTGCAGCTCGGCAGCCTCACGCACGTGCCATGCCTGGCTCACGTCTTTAATTTGGTGGTTCAGCGGTTTCTGAAAAGCTACCCACGCTTGTCAGACCTGCTCGTAAAGGCGCGCCGGCTCTGCGCACATTTCCGCAAGTCCCACACGGACGCTGCCACCCTGCGCACCCTGCAACATCACTTTAAGCTGCCAGTGCACCGACTGCTGTGCGACGTGCCCACACGGTGGAACTCTACGCTCCACATGTTGGCCAGGCTCTATGAACAACGTAGAGCTATAGTCGAATACCAACTCCAACATGGGCGGCGCAGTGGGAGTCAGCCTCCTCAATTCCTTTCAGAAGAGTGGGCCTGGTTTGCAGACATCTGCCATGTCCTTGGTAATTTTGAGGAGTCTACCCAGGTGCTGAGCGGCGATGCTACAATCATTAGCGTCACCATTCCTCTGCTATGCATCTTGAGAAATTCCCTGCAAACCATAAAGGCAGCTGCTTTGCGCTCGGAAACGGGGGCGGGGGAAGACAGTATGCCGCTGGATAGTCAGGGCACCCTCCTGTCTATTTCTCAGCGCGTACAGGAGGAGGAGGAGGAGCATGAGGAGGATGAGGAGGAGGGGGAAGAGACAGCTTGGGCCGCTGCTGACGGTACACCGGCTGATTGCCTGTCATCCTTTCAGCGTGTATGGCCTGAGGAGGAGGAGGAGGAGGAGGAGGAGGATCCTGAAAGTGATCTTCCTAGTGAAGACAGCCATGTGTTGCGTACAGGTACCCTGGCACACATGGCTGACTTCATGTTAGGATGCCTTTCTCGTGACCCTCGCGTTGCACGCATTCTGGCCACGACGGATTACTGGGTGTACACACTGCTCGATCCACGGTATAAGGAGAACCTGCCCACTCTGATTCCCGAAGAGGAAAGGGGTTCGAGAGTGTTGCTATACCACAGGACCCTTGCGGACAAGCTGATGGTAAAATTCCCAGCCGACAGCGCTAGTGGCAGAAGGCGCAGTACCGAGGGCAAGGTAGCAGGGGATGTGCGTAGATCGAGCAGCATGTACATCCCAGGCAGTGCAACAGTCTTTAAGGGCCTGGCCAGCTTTATGGCTCCCCACCAAGACTGTGTCACCGCTCCCCAGTCACGGCTGAGTCGGCGGGAGCACTGTAAAAGGATGGTGAGGGAGTACGTAGCGGATCGCACGACCATCCTCGGTGACGCCTCTGCCCCCTACAACTACTGGGTGTCGAAGCTGGACACGTGGCCTGAACTAGCGCTGTATGCCCTGGAGGTGCTTGCTTGTCCTGCGGCTAGCGTCTTGTCGGAGAGGGTGTTTAGTGCGGCTTGGGGAATCATCACAGATAAGCGTAGCCGCTTGTCAACCGACAGTGCCGACAGGCTAACACTCATCAAGATGAACAAAGGCTGGATTTCCCCAGACTTCTGTTCTCCACCAGCGGACAGCAGCGATACGTAAGCAATACGTAGGCTGCACCCGCGGATGGAAGCTACGTTCTCTCTCACCATCCAAAACGGGGACATTTCTGCTTCATCAATCTGTGTCTAATATTCCTCCTCCTCCTCCTCCTGCTCCTCCTCCTGAAACCTCACGTAATCACGCTGAACGGGCAATTTTTCTTAGGGCCACAAGGCTCACTCAAATAATTTTTCAGAACAATTTTTATAAGTTTCAATGCGCTTAAAAGCGTTGGAACTTTAACTTGAACCAATTTTTCGTTACACTGGGCTGCCTCCAGGCCTAGTTACCACTTAAGCCACATTAACCAAAGCGATTCACCTGCCATCTTGGTTGGGCATGGCCAATTTTTACTGAGGTACATTAGTACTGTTGGTACACCAATTTTTTGGGGCCCTCACCTACAGTGTAATCATAGTAATTTCTATGTTCTTCGCCTGCACTCATGGTACAGAAAGGTGTGTGGGGTTTGCCTACAGTTTAGCTACATAAATGTAACTTGTGCCTTGGCTATACTAAGGCTACTGAAATGGAACGAAGACTGCGCTCCCGCTATACTGCTGCTTCAGAATTGTTAATGGGGCCTGTCCTGAGTGCTACTATTGCTTACATGGAACGAAGACTGCGCTCCCGCTATACTGCTGCTTCAGAATTGTTAATGGGGCCTGTCCTGAGTGCTACTATTGCTTACATGGAACGAAGACTGCGCTCCCGCTATACTGCTGCTTCAGAATTGTTAATGGGGCCTGTCCTGAGTGCTACTATTGCTTACATGGAACGAAGACTGCGCTCCCGCTATACTGCTGCTTCAGAATTGTTAATGGGGCCTGTCCTGAGTGCTACTATTGCTTACATGGAACGAAGACTGCGCTCCCGCTATACTGCTGCTTCAGAATTGTTACTGGGGCCTGTCTTGAGTGCTACTATTGCTGACATGGAACGGACACGTGGAGAGGACACGTAGTGCCTCAAAAACATCCCCCTCCTCCTCCAACAGGGAAAACATTCTTGGCAAATGCCTTTGCATTGGTTCGTCTGGTGGCAGTCCAAGAATTTCACCTTTACCGACACAACAAGAGAGCCCCCACACCATCCCCCCGCCACGGCCCACTTAATCCTGGCCACATTCCGAAAACCAACAAAATACAACCGTGCTACTAGGTCCGCAGTCACCACCACATTACCACCAACGCGGTTACTGTTAAGGTGCATATAACCACGGACACGTGGAGAGGACACGTAGTGCCTCAAAAACATCCCCCTCCTCCTCCAACAGGGAAAACATTCTTGGCAAATGCCTTTCCATTGGTTCGTCTGGTGGCAGTCCAAGAATTTCACCTTTACCGACACAACAAGAGAGCCCCCACACCATCCCCCCGCCACGGCCCACTTAATCCTGGCCACATTCCGAAAACCAACAAAATACAACCGTGCTACTAGGTCCGCAGTCACCACCACATTACCACCAACGCGGTTACTGTTAAGGTGCATATTACCAGTCTGACTGGGGCATGCAGACACCTTGACAGAATGAATAGTGTGTGGCACATAGCTTCCCCATTGCTATGCCCACGTGTGCAGCTCCTGATGGCGGTGGCACAGGATTCTATTTCTCATTGCTTCTGTACAGCATTGTGGGCTATCGCCCCGCCCCTATTAAAGAGGGTCGCTGCCTAGCCGTGCCAACCCTCTGCAGTGTGTGCCTGCGGTTCCTCCTCATGGCAGACGCACTTCTAAATAGACATGAGTGTGGCGTGGCATGAGGGCAGCTGAAGGCTGCGCAGGGACACTTTGGTGTGCGCTGTGGGGGGGAGGGGGGGCGGTTGGGCAGCATGTAACCCAGGAGAAGTGGCAGTGGAGTGTCATCCAGGCAGTGATTGTGCTTTGTTGTAGCTAGTGTGGTGCTTAGCAAAGGTATGCCATGCTAATGAGGGCTTTTCAGAAGTAAAAGTTGTTGGGAGGGGGGGGGAGCCACTCTTGCCGGTATTGTGGCTTAATAGTGGGACCTGTGAACTTGAGATGCAGCCCAACATGTAGCCCCTCGCCTGCCCTATCCGTTGCTGTGTCGTTCCCATCACTTTGTTGAATTGCCCAGATTTTCACACATGAAAACCTTAGCGAGCATCGGCGAAATACAAAAATGCTCTGGTCGCCCATTGACTTCAATGGGGTTCGTTGTTCGAAACGAACCCTCGAGCATCGCGGGAAGTTCGTTCCGAATAACGAACACCCGAACATTTTGGTGTTCGCTCATCTCTAGCGAGCACCCAAATGCTCTGGTCCGCCTTATTCGAGTCGAGCTTTTCATAAAATTCGAGAGCTCTACTCGAGTAATGAACCCTATTGATTACAATGGGAGACTCCAGCATTTTTGTATGTGGGACGCCGGGTGCCGAGCTTTTTTTTTTTTTTCCTTGGTTCTCTCTCTCTCTCTCTCTCTCTCTCTCTCTCTCTCTCCCTCCCTCCCTCTCCCTCTCGCCAGCCAGCCAAAAAATTTGCCAATGACACCCGCTGCTGCGGGGAGGGGTCAAAACAGGCACATCACAGCGGGGAAGAGCCAAAAACTGGTGCGGAGTCGAACACGGCTTGATGCTCGTTCGAGTAACGAGCACCATCGAATATGCTAATACTCGAACGAGCATCAAGCTCGGCAGAGTATGTTAGCTCAACTCTAATTGACAAAATACTATAAGTAACAGACAAAATACTATAAGGCTGCGCTTAGCCACATAGTCGAATTTAGAAAATAAAAATTAGTCATGTAGTATAAAATAAGTGATTTTTGCTAGAGATGAGCGAGCGCACTCGTCCGAGCTTGATGCTCGTTCGAGCATTAGGGTACTCGAGATGCTCGTTACTCGAGACGAGCACCACACGGTGTTCAAGTCACTTCCATTTTCTTCCCAGAAAAGTTTGCGCCGTTTTCTGGCCAATAGAAACACAGGGAAGGCATTACAACTTCCTCCTGTGAAGTTCCAGCCCTATCCCACCCCCCTGCAGTGAGTGGCTGGGGAGATCAGGTGACACCCGAGTATATAAACTGGGGCCGGCCGCGGCTCGCCACAGATGCACGCTGAGAGACATTAGGGAAAGTGCCGTCCTGCTGTAGCTGCTATAGGGAGAGTGTTAGGCTGTTATCTTCGTCTTCAAGAACCCCAACGGTCCTTCTTAGGGCCACATCTGACCGTGTGCAGTACTGTTGAGGCTGCTTTTAGCAGTTTTGCCCATTTTTTTTTTTGTATATCGGGCGTGCAGACTATAGCGTCCTCAGTCTGCAGTCATTTTACTGAGTATAGGGGCAGTACTGGTGAGGCAGGGACAGTGGTACAGGGAAAGAGATATACTGGCTATATAGGCAGTGGGCTTTTTCAAAAAAATTGGAGAAAAAATCTTTGGGCTGCCTGTGACCGTGTTCAGTTTACTGTGTGTCTGCTGGGGTAGTAGTCGCTAACTATTACCCAGCTAGGTGTTACTGCAGCCTTGCGCATAATTTTTTCTGGCTGCACTGTGCTTTCAATAACCATAGTCATCCTCCAACAGGGAAATCCATATACAGGCTATATAGGCAGTGGGCTTTTTCCCAAAAATTGAAAAAAAAAACTATATTTGGGCTGCCTGTGACCGTCTTCAGTTTACTGCGTGTCTGCTGGGGGTAGTAGTCACTGGAATAGAACTAATACTGTGCTCCCCCTATACTGCTGCTAGTGATATGTTACTGGGGCCTATCTAGACTGCTACTACTACTGAAATGGAACTAATACTGTGCTCCCCCTATACTGCTGCTTCGGAATTGTTACCGGGGCCTGTCCTGACTGCTACTATTACTGAAATGGGCGGTTGGGCAGCATGTTACCCAGGAGAAGTGGCAGCGGAGTGTCATGCAGGCAGTGATTGTGCTTTGTTGGAGGTAGTGTGGTGCTTAGCTAAGGTATGCCTTGCTAATGAGGGTTTTTCAGAAGTAAAAATTGTTTGGGGGGGGCCCACTCTTGCCGCTATTGTGGCTTAATAGGGGGACCTGTGAACTTGAGATGCAGCCCAACATGTAGCCCCTCGCCTGCCCTATCCGTTTCTGTGTCGTTCCCATCACTTTCTTGAATTGCCCAGATTTTCACAAATGAAAACCTTAGCGGAGCATAGGTCCCATACAAAAATGCTCGGGTCGCCCATTGACTTCAATGGGGTTCGTTACTCGAAACGAACCCTCGAGCATCGCAGGAAGTTCGACTCGAGTAACGAGCACCCGAGCATTTTGGTGCTCGCTCATCTCTAATTTTTGCATATATAACTCTAGTGTCAGTAGTGGAAACAATATTGTACTTGCATTACACAATCAAATCATGTTAGCAGATCACCTACTGGTTGTCTGTGTGACTTTACAATATAGAGCACAATGTCTTTATCTTTTCTCCCCTGTGCTTTTAAAGGAAGTGTCCTTTTTACTTTCACCGGTGCATGATTTTTGGCAATATAGATAAATACAACATTAAGAATATTACTATAGCCAAATGACCATATTGTATAGCCAGTTAGTATGGTAATATGAAAATGATGGTATAGAGTAGGTCTATTGTATTTAACAGTATGTTCATAAATGTATTTATTAATTTATGCATTATCCTGTTATTCTCAGTGATGATCATTAGCATAACGTAGGTATCACATGCCAAGCTTTTATGATGTTTTGTAATAACCTATGCTCCCTATGTAATACCTTGTTTGAAGCACTATATTTTTCTGTAGTTAACTACATAGCTTCCTAATAGATATAAATGATTCATGCTGTGTTAATAAAGCTAATAACTTTTTATGTCTGCCAAAATAACAAGGACATATTTTCCTTCAGCATGTTTAAGGCCAGCAGATGAATCAAATGGAGTATTTTAAAGCAAATTCCTATTAATAGCGTAGTTATAGAGGACAGAGATTGAGGGATTACACTATAGAGTGTCTATATATTAATGGTACTAATAAATCACGCAGTAGTTTTTTCTTTAAACAGCTGTTACCAAGCAACACAAAACTGATAAATTCACTTTTAAACATAATTTCACATCTGTCCAAAGAAGATTTATATCTCCGCTTTTATATATATGATCAGGTAAGCTATTAATACGGCATTCAATAAATACTACATCGAGAAATCACAAGGAAAAACTACATTATTCTACTTTATCTTCATTATTTTACCTCCTTAAAAGGGATAAAGGAAAAAAAAAACTTTTTTTTTACTTTTAATTATATTTTCTGTATATATTATAGCATTGAAATGAAAAAGCATTTCAATTGTTTACTTTATAGGTCAAATCTTTTTGTTGCACTTTGCAGTGAGCATAACTCTCATTCTTAACCTTGACTACATGATACACAAGAGTAATCTTACATCCAGTCTGATTTCACATAAAGATAAAAAAAAGGTCATATGTTTAATTTATCATTTTTGTTGACCTTTTTATATTTTCACATTTTTCATTGGAAGTGTACTTGGTATTTTAAAATCCATCTGTCACTTTAGGCAGCTGAATGCACTATAGAGCTATTAGCACTGTTGTCTTCTTTTCCCCTGTGATGTTCTGGAATTGCCATTGCTATTCTCAACAACAGGGAGCCCTCATATGCAGAAGCTAGTAGGCTACTTCTGCTTCATTGTTCATTCAGTTTCAATTATGTACGGAATCAAGATTTTCAAATATTTTCTGATGAGTAGGAAAGCACATTACTGTATGTCAAGGATACAGATCTAGCAAGATTTAACTTGTCCCATATTGCTTTAAGAAAAAGTTTTGTGCCATTATTGATTTCTCTTTTCAATAGCTTTTTAATTGTTTCTTTTGTGTTAAGGTAAGATAACTTGTTGCAACATGTTATCACAGTTAACCTAAATTTTGCCACATGCATGGTTGAATAATGATGATATTTAGGGACTCAGGCAGGGGCGTAACTAAAGGCTCAGGGGCCCGAGTGCAAAAGTTCAGCTCCCCCCCATCTGTACCCATACCTAAACTATGCTGCATACAGCTGCAAAATGAATTTGCATACATGATCTAGACCATTGGCATAAGCTTTCTAAACATGAATGAATTCCTGGACTACATGAAAATCTGTTTGCAGCACCTTAGGCCGCTTTCACACAGCTGAGAAAAGCATGCGAGATTTGTGCTTCGCGAAATGCACAAATCTTGCATGAATATGAACCCCATTCTTTTGAATGGTTTCATACACATGAGTGATGTTTTTTCCACATCATGTGAAAATATCACGGCATGTCCTATCTTTGGGAATTCCCTTGTATAATCATATACAGGAAATACCCAGATGATACCGGTTTATTCCTGCTGTTCATATATAATTATACACAGGAGATCTCCAGGTTACAGGAGCATGCTCCATATCACTATATACAGGGAGTAGTATGTACATCTCCAGCTTACAGTGATAGTGACCATGCTGGTATAAGCCCAGGTTCACATCTGTGTCGAAACTTCTGGCCAGAGGTTCCATTACAGATCCAGCACCAAATATGGGGGAAAAATGCAGTGCAGTGCTTTTTCTTTTTTCCAAATGCCGGGCAGGGGAGCAGAAAGGGGACAGACCCCATTATAGTCACTGGAGTACGTATAGCACTGTTCAGTTCAGTCTAGCAACGGATCCGTTTGGCCACGGGGGTTCCCTTTTCCTGCTCTCCAAACAGAACAGGAAAGCAGAATCCCCCAGCGCAGGTGTGAAATCATCCAAAACTTGGGTGGCTTCTGTATAAAATGATGTATGTACAGCTGGTATGACTTATACATTTTGTATATAGTGAAATCAACCATGCTGATATAAACTGGGCCAGGTTATACCAGCACGGCTATATCACTATATACATAATGCATAAGTTATACCAGCTGTACATATTTAATTTCATGCGGGAGATCTCCAGGTTGCATCAGCATGGTACATATTATTATATACAGTAGATGTATATCCCGTGGTATATAGTGATATGGAGCATGCTGGTGTAACCTGGAGGCCTCCTGTATATGATTATATATGTATAGTGGGTATAACCCATACCAGCTATAAATATTTAAGTACTCTCCCCACTCTACTCACCTCTGGAGCGGTGTCCGGACAGTCTGTAAATGAGAGTCTAGGACCTTTGCTTGCCATAGAAACATGGATTACATGACCTGATCACATGACTGGAGCCAGCTCATGTGATCCACATTGATATGCCGAGCAAAGGTCCTGGGCTTTCATTTACAGGCTGTCCACACATTGCTCCAGTGGTGAGCAGAGAGGGAACCTAGACCCTTCGTTGGAGCCCCTGGTAACCACTGGCTGGCAGTGCACTGATAGACTGTAGTTGGGAGCACTCACAACTGCAGTCTCTCAGTGGGAGGAGCGTGCCGTGGGAGTCTGCAGCCTGTAATTAGCTGCTGGCTCGTCGGGTAATAGCCTTCCTCTCTGATTGCCAACCTGCAGGCACTGCCTCCTCACCTCCCCTCCTCTTCTCTCTCCGTTTCCTCCTCCCACAACCACACACTGTCAGCCGTACCAATCACAGGGTCAGCAGTGTGACTAGCCAGCAATGCACTCAATGTGCATTTTGTATATCACGAGGTCTCTGGGTCCCCTCAGTGCAGGGGCCCGGTCACAATTGCGACCCCTAGCGGTACGCCACTTGGCTCAGGCAAAGCATGAAGACCCATAAGACATAATCCACAAAAATATTTATACCAAAAAAATCATGATAGAAAAAAAGGTATACAAAGAAAGAAAGTTTGGAACTAAAAATCTGCATAAAAATTCATAACAGTAATCCACAAAAATGAGTATTCATTACCCACCTAATACCCTGCAAAGGAAACGTCCAAACAATCTGATCTTGTAACCCGAAATATGCATAGTACTGCACAAATCTACCTCTAATGAAGTACTGTTCTGAGTAGAGCAGGTGAAAAGAGCAGCTAGAAAACCGAGGACTTGTAGAAGCAAAGTAAATTCACACTATTTTAACTGCACAAAGTATCATGAAAACCATAATTTAGATGCTACTACTGAAAATACAGTTCTAAAGTGCAAGAGAAGAGTGATTGTTATGCCTTCTTAGCTCCAAATAAAACAAAAACAAAAATTCTCAACACACAACCCTATGATCAGAAGCAAAACAAGAATAAAAACAACCTTAGTAACATCCTCTAAGGGTTTTCATTTTTTGTTCTGTACATTCCATTAAATTGGTGAATAAATTACAACAAAATAATAATAAACTTTATTTGTATAGCACTAACATATTCCGCAGCACTTACATAGACGGGGAATACAGAAAGACAAAAAATACAAAAATTACAGAACCACGGTTACGTAGTAATCAGATGATGGAAACAATAGGAGTGAGGGTCCTGCTCCAACGAGCTTACATACTACAAGTAATGGGGTGATACAGAAGGTAAAGGGCTGGAGATGTGCATGGTATGGCGAGGTGGAGAGTGAGGGATTCTACACACATAGACAATGGTCAGACATTTGGCTGTGTGATGGCAGAAACGGTATGACTGCAGGAGCGGTTTATGATGGCTAGTAGGGATTGCAGTCGATAGGTCAGGGAGCATGTTATCAGGCGGAGTACAGAGGGGTTTGTTTAGGGAATGCAGTATGCCTCCCTGAAGAGGTGCGTTTTTAGAGCACACCTGAAGTTCTGCGAGTCCTGGATTGCTCGGGTAGCCTTTGGTAGTGCGTTCCAGAGGACCAGTGCTGCTCTGGAGAAGTCTTGGAGGCATGAATGAGAAGTTCGAATTAAAGGGGCGCTTAGTCTGGTTTCGTTAGCAGAGCGGAGAGCCCGGGCTGGGTGATGGATTGAGATGAGGGAGGCAATATAGGGGGCGCTGCGCTGTGGAGGGCTTTGTGGATGAAGGTAGCGAGTAGCGGCTGGACAGGAAGATGAGCCTGGCTGCCACATTCAGGATGGATTGGAGAGGGTAGAGTCTGGTGCAGGGAAGGCCGATCAGCAACGAGTTGCAATAATCGAGCCGAGAGGTGATGAGGGCAACAGTATGCATTTTTAGCGTGTCCACAGTGAGAAAAGAGCGGATTCTTGCAATGTTCTTGAGATGCAGCTGACATGTTCGGGCGAAAGCTTGGATGTAGAGGGTAAATGATAGATCAGAGTCGAATATGATCCCAAGGCAGCGAGCATGCTGTCTGGGAGTTATGGTGGCGCCAAACACTGAGATGGAGATGTCAAGATGAGGTCAGTTAGTGGAGGGTGGAAATACCAGTAAGTCAGTTTTAGAGAGGACATAGTGTTAGGACAGCGGACAGACAGTCGGTGATGTTTTGGAGGAAAGGTGCAGAGATGTCACGGAAAGAGGTTTATAGCTGGGTGTCGTCAGCATACAGGTGGTATTGGAGGCCAAATCTCCTGATGGTTTGTCCAATAGGAGCTGTATAAATAGAGAAAAGAAGGGGGCCGAGAACCGAGCACTGGGGGACCCAACAGCAAGGGGAAGAGGAGGGGAGGTAGAGCCAGCAAAGGAGACGCTGAAAGAGCGGTCAGATAGGTAGGAGGAGAATCAGGAGAGAGCAATGTCCTTTAGGCCGATGGAGCATGCATACTGAGGAGGAGCTTGTAGTCAACAGTGTCAAATGCTGCGGAAAGGTTGAGAAGGATGAGTAGGGAGTAATCGCCTCTCGATTTGGCTGTCAGTAGGTCATCAGATACCCTTGTAAGGGCAGTTTCTGTCGAGTGTTGAGGTCGGAAGCCAGACTGTAGGGGGTCTAGGAGAGAGTGCTCTGATAGATAGTTTACAAGGCAGCAGTAAACCAGGTGTTCTAGTAGTTTGGAGATGAAGGGGAGATAAGAGATGGGTCAGTAGTTGGCAGCATCAGTCGCGTCCAGAGTCGGCTTCTTTAGCAGTGGGAATATGATGGCGTGTTTGAAAGAAGAGGGAAAGATGCCAGAGGTCAGAGAGAGGTTGAATATAGTGGTGAGATGGGAGATGACCACTGGGAAGAGGGATGAGAGGAGGTGTGAGGGGGGCGCTAGCGCAGGTGATGGGGTGAGCAGAGAAGAGCAATTTGGAGACTTCTTCCTCTGTCGCTGGTCTGAGTACAGACAGTGAGCAGGAGCTAGATGCAGTGCTGACAAGACTAGGGTCAGGGCTAGTCTGGGATTGGGAAGTTATTTCCTGACGGATGTCACAAATTTTCTTTTTGAAGTAAGCCGCCAACTCTACAGCACTGAAAGCCATCACAGGGGGCTGCGGTTTAGGGCTGAGAAGGGAGTGAAAAGTATCAAAGAGTTGTTTAGGGTTGTGCGATAGTGAGGAGATGAGAGAGGTGAAGTAGACTTGTTTGTCATGGTGGAGGGCTAGGTTGTAGGTTCTGAGCACGAATTTGTAGTGGAGGAAGTCAGCGGACATTTGCGACTTCCTCCACAGCCGTTCAGCACTTCTAGAGCACCGCCAGATGAAGCGTGTTTGAGGCGTGAGCCAGGGCTGCCGCGTTCTACATCGGATGGCTCGGATCATGGGGGGTGGCGCTTCATCCAGGACATGTTTGAGAGCAGTGTTGTAGTGAGCGGCAGCCAGGTTGGGGCAGGAGGGGAGAGAGATAAGGGACAGAGAGGACTGTAGGGATTCAGCAAAGTCCTGGGTGTGAATGGCCTTAAGGTTCCTGTAGGTACAGTAGGTAGGTGGGTCTGGAGAGTTGTTAGGGAGTGTGACAGAGAAAGAGAGGAGGTTATGATTTTTTACTCCGTAAAAGCGCCGGGTCGGCCAAGATAGCACATATGGTGCACATTTCGGCCAGGCACTTTTACGCCAGCCAGAAGAGATAGTTCTGCAAATATCTTTTCTTACCAGAATACGGCTGCTACCATAGACTCCCAAACTCCCTCCCCCTTCCCTACCCCTCTCTGCCCTTTGCTAGCTGTCTGCAATGGGAGGGGATGGGATGGGGCGGAAGCTAGTGTACTAAAGTTCCACCCGCTCTCTCTTGTCAGCTCCTATAGACTTGAGCAGAGAGGGAGAGGGACGAGCTCTGCTAAGCTCTTGCCCATTCCACCACCTCCCATTGCTGGCAGCCAAAAAGGGGCGGAAAGGGGGCAGGAGTTTAGCAAACTAGCTCCTGCCCCATCCCATCCCCTCCCATTGCCGACAGTCAGCGAGGGGGTGGAGAGACAGAGGCAGTTTAGCAGGGCTAAACTGTCTCCCCCCACCTGATGGTGTTCCGAGTGCGGCATATACCCGCTGCACTCGGCTGTCTGAATGGGCGTTAAAAAGGGAGTTGCAGCTGTGACATGGGCATGGCTGCCTCTCATTCATGCAAATTTCGGCCGCGCTGTGGCCAGCCAAAAAAACTTCATGCTCGTGTGAAAGAGCCCTTAGGGTGAAGGGGTTAACATATGCTCTGATACTGTCTTAAGGTTAAAGCATTGACAAGATGCGGACACAGCTGATCACAAAGAGGCCACTTAGCCAGTATGACAGAAACAGCCAGGCTCAACTGAGTTACACTATTTCTGCAACTCCCATAGTAGTCAATAATAGTTACACAAGCAGCATAGCAGAGTGAGTTACACTGTTTTCATGTGCTGTAAAAGTCTGAAATGGAAATATCCCTTTAGCTGTGATACTGATTGAACAATGTAGTAAACACCTACTTCTTATTTCTGATAGAGCTTCATATTAATTTTGTTTATTCTCTAAGATTTTGAATGTGAGGCAACTTTTTGTAAAACTCCTACCTAAATATGTTCTATAGCTAAAATAATCACCTGGTATCTAAAGCCTTATGTCATTGACTTGTCAAGCATCCATGCATGCAAAAAGAAAAGCATCTGCATTGATTAATGTATTCTTTTAATTGTTCACTGGCAAAATCCCACTCATTTTATTCTCAATTAAGCTTTGAGAAAATTTGGAAAAGTGGTAGAAATACATCTCAGAGCAGTAATATTACTTGTCTTATCATTTGGAATGTATTTGATTTAAGTGCCCAGTATTTTGCACATGTCGTATACTAAACACCTACACGAAGCAAAGAAAGTAGCTGATATTACTGGAAAATAGTGGAAGCAGCATTAAAATCTGCCTAAAAGGCTTTCTGTAGTTCTCCAGTGCTCTCACTTCTGAGTTTATATTAATTTTCAATCTTCAAAACTTGCAAACTAAAAACTTGTTTTAGCAAATCCAGCATTTATTCAGATGCACAACTGTGACTATCTCGCTGACCATAAGGAAAAATTCATATTGTATCATGCATCATTCTACACATATTCATCTGTCAAACCAGGCTAAAACAAAAAGCATTAGAGACTTAAAAACTGACGACAATGATATATGATTTAGTCTGAAGAATAAAAATTATGGCACCAATAATACAGTAAAAAGCCTAGTGAACCAGATTTGCATCACAGAGCACATCCCTTTAATGGGGAGTGACATTGAGGTGTCTAAAGGTCAATATATTGCATAGGCAGCAGTTATAAAGCATAAACCTTTTTATTATTATTACAGTCAATCAAAATAAAACATTGTGATGAGCCCGTTAACCCTTTAATATGATTTCTTGTTGACCACTAGGGGGCTAGATTCTGTAGCATATTGTGTTTATGATAGAGATTTGTTTGCCCCCAAATGGCTACATGGTTGGCAGATGCAGTTGGGCACCCAATAGATAAGGTAGGAATGTTTTTTCTACCATCTCTGTCCTCTTAGATCTTCTATAACTGTCTTGGTTAAAAAGCAGTAAAAGTAAGGCTCTGTTCATATTTTTTCATTCCTGGAACAAAAGAATTAAAAAGATGGCATGCCAGATGCATTTACTGATTAAACCAACTGCGCCTGATGGAACCCATTGACCATACTGGGTTCCACCCGGGTTCTGTCATTTTACCACAAAAAAATAGCATTACTGGACTATTTAATCTAGCATGGAAGGCTTCAATGGAAATGTGAACAGAGCCATAAACAAATTATAATGAAATGGCAATATCAAAATTAATAATAATTAGAGATGAGCGAACGTACTCGGATAAGCACTACTCGTCCGAGTAATGTGCCTTATCCGAGTACCGCTGTACTCGTGCTGAAAGATTCGGGATGCGCTGCGGAGCGGGGAGCTGCAGGGGAGAGCGGGGAGGAACGGAGGGGAGATCTTTCTCTCCTTCTCTCCCGCCTGCTCTGCCCCGCTCCCCGCTGCGACTCACCTGTCAGCAGCGGAGCGCCCCAAATCTTTCAGCACGAGTACAACGGTACTCGGATAAGGCACATTACTCGGACGAGTAGTGCTTATCCGAGTACGTTCGCTCATCTCTAATAATAAACTATGAAATAAACAATAATAATAGCCAGCAATGGGCTAGAACCTGCAGGCTCAATGTGAATACATAAAATATAGTTTTAATGTGAAAGTTTTTGTAATTTATCACAAACAGGAAGTTTAATGTCTCCAAAAAAAAAAGCAATACCGTGTTTTTTAAATGTAAAAAATAATACATTATAAGTTTTAAGGGCATAAAAAACCTATAGCCATTTAACAAGCAAAAGCCAAAAATCGCAGAAAGCATGTGGTCATTAAGGGCAAAAATATGTGTGAAAGTAAATTACTTTGTCTTAAGTGTACATACTTTCTTTGTACTCAAAAACCTCTAACGCAATTAGTAAAATCAAATTTCAATTAACATTGGAAAATTCAGGTCGATGTTGTGAATATAGGAATGCAAACAAAAATTTTTAGAGGCTCAAGAGCCTTGTAGGGTTAAATTGTACCCAATTCCACCACAGACTTTGCCAAAAGCTGAAACCCACAGCTGGGTTCCCTTAAAAAATAACCTTTATTGATATGTAGTAAAATAATATTACAGCAACAATTAATTTAAAAAATCAGTGTCTCAATATAGTATTCTTGAGTGTAATATGTTAGACTAAACCAGTCAAAGATCAGGATCAAGGCTTTGACACTTGATGCAATTGGTGCATGCTACCATACAGCAATGGACTGCTAGATACTAAAGATAGATCCCTACATGAACTGCCAGCATGTAAGAAATGCTGCCAAATAAACTCAGTCTGAAATAAGCTTAGCAGGATAGACTACGTTAGGCTCTGTACTAAAAGAACAGCTCCCCCAACATGTTTCACCAGAACTCTGGCGTCATCAGGTGAAATCGCAAAAAGCATGTGGCCGATAAGGTCAAAAATATGTATGAAAGTAAGGCGATATTTTGTCTTAAGTGCATATACTTTCTTTGTACTCAAAAACCTCTAATACCTCTAAAATCTAATTTCAATCAACACTTGAAAGTTCAGGCTCAGGTCATGGAATATAGGAATTCATGTTGGGGCTCTTCGATTGTATCTTTGGCTTCATAGTGACTATCTATAAGAAGGAAAGAAATTGCCAAAAATGTTTTGTTTATTTCTTTTTGCAAACTGAAAGCTTTGGGCTCTAATTTAGTTGATAGGAATAGAAAAATTAGTAGTGGAGGAGGAATGGAGAAAAGATAAATTCTATTGTATAGTATGTGCGTGATACCATTGGATGAATTAGTGCAAGCATAATCTTACTTCATCTTACCTTATGGCAGCACATGCTAAAGGGGAAACTGTAGGCAGAACTGGTGCTAATGAGAAGGACTCACACAGTAAGCACACTGACTACTGTGGACTTCACAGCCTGTGCACACTGCTAAATAATAAGTAAGGGACATATATTTTATAAAGAACACATAGTGTAGAGTGTCAAGATCACATATAACCTTCTGGGCATATTCATAAGTGGCATATTTGCTGCAGCATAGTACAAAGATAGGTTCCGCCACTACTGTCCTGAACAGTATAAAATAATATTGTGCATTTGGCCAATAGCAACACTTCTCCTACCTCTCAGCACCCCTCTTACAATGGTTGATGGTTGCCATGTGACTGCATTTCTACACATCAGCTTGTCATTCACTGCTAACAGGGGCCGGAGGGAATACCCCATCAGTAATACAACAGACTCATAGCTATGAGCATAAAGTGATGAAAAATCTGCTTTAATCCGAGTCCAGGAGCTGTTGGCTACTGTTGTGGACTGGACCCTGGCCAGAATGTATGTATTTGTGGTGTAGTAATTACAAATTGTACTTTATATGGGTCCCTGAGGCTTATTGAAGGAACAAGAAATGTTCCTAGCATATCTGTACTTAAAATTTCATATCTGAGAAAATGTCTTGCAAGGTTTGCTTTTTGGTTTAAATATAGCAGCTTGTAGAGTCAAGGACAAAATATTTTGCAGACAAGATACAGTAGTAATAGTTTGGACTTGGACTTTTTTCAAGATACTTCATGTTTCAAGTACAAGTACAGAATATGTTTACTAGACATATTTCTTATGCTCAGAAATAAAACTGAACTTGGGCAGCTGTGCAGATCTAAGCTTTTATTATTGTTATTTAAGATCCTGGTAGTCGCCTGCTCTATATTGCACTGGAAACACAGAAATAATTGCACACAGTAATAGCTTTATGTTAGTGCAATTTCTACATTCCATATGAGATACTAAATCAGGCCATATGTTTTAGTGGTTATATTAACTTTAGTATAACAGCAAATTCACAAATGATGCTAGTGTTTGGCTTTTTATTTCATCACTAGCAAGTTAAATTGATTATACCTCTTAGCGGGAGAAAATCAAAATAGAAAACCAAAATTTTTCAGTTGAGAACAACCTATATTGTTTTTAACATTTCAATTACTGTTAAATATATATATTGGCTTTTTATGCTTTTCTACTTTCACTTCAAAGGCTATGGAGACCTTTGTACTAGTTTTTTAGTGTTCTTTTGATTACTAAATGCTAAAATAAACAACTTTCTAAATACTGTAGTTTTCATTAAAAGTTTTCTACCATTTTGCTGCTGTAGAGTTTATGGAAATCCTTCACATAGCTGGCTGTACTGCTGCTGCTAATATAGATCTGACAGAACACTGCTCTTGGCTGTATGGGCTTCCATCATGTGGGCTTCCATCTCTACTCCCCTGTTCTGTTACTTCTATCACAGTCCCGATAGAACACTCATTTGTAGGCCTAATATTCAGTTTCAGTGAGCAAAAAATGCTCGCTCATTAGGTGTACAGCCTATGGGGTCGATCGATCACCATTATGATCATTCATCCCCATAAACTGATTTGCGGCCCATGTAAAAGAAAATGAGCACCAGTCAACATGCTTTTCGATCATCTCGGTTTAGTTTGGGCCCAAAACTCAACAAGTCCAAAAGGACCATTACGGTATATCCTGTATTATAACACAGAGCTACACAATTTGCTGATTGTTTTTGGAAATAGTTAATAAGCTTGTGACAGACACATCTTGAGCTATTATAATGCAATGAGACAGCTTTTCCTACATCAGAATGTACAGTGCCTAGACACAATTTAACATTTTCTAGAATGTAAATCACTAGAGCAAGGTCTGTACAGACACTGAGCAAGCAGGGTGCTGAACATTTTGAGTCTAAAACCTGCATAATTGTCAATTCAGCTCTGGCCTGTAATATAAGCTTTAACTCTTCATACGACCTGCATAAGTCAAACAAGGTACTGTATATGTAATTTTAGAAAATTGTGTTCACAGGTAGACATTATATCGAGACTTTTCATCTTTTATGCTTTTATATGTTTGTCATTATTTATGCAAAAATATTCAAGTGCACCCCTGAGAGCCTTGCTTAAAGGGGTTGTCAACTTTAGGCAATCTCTGAATACTTGTTAGAAGAATCCCTTCACAGTTAGCTGATCACAAAACATATCCCTGTTTTGACATACAGTGATCAGGAAAACTTTACAGCAAATATTTAATTTATAATTTTTTTAATTTTAATTCTCTCAAAAGAGAAGTTGTTGAGGCTCAAGGGATTCATTAGCCAGGAGATTTTTACGCAGAGACAAAAACACATAATAGAGTCTGAGAAATCTTGCCCCAGCTCTCTTTATTTATAGGAAAAATTATGCTACATAGTTCCAATGAGATGACCAATCAGAGAATGAAATAACAAGTAATATATAAGTAAAATATGCATACATTATCCAGTGTCTACCTGCAGTTTCACCTAGGGTCTCTTTCCCACACATCCCCCTTCTGATAAGGAAATACAAACTCTTAAAAGGAACCTGTCATTATGTTTGAGGCCAATAAACATCATGGGGCTCAAAAGTGTTGGAAAGGGGAGTCTGGGGAGCTGCGTTTTATACTCACAGGTGCCCTGTTCCAGTGTTGTGTCCTTGCAAAGTGCACACTCACCAGCATCTTGACTCTTTCTCCGTGCGCATCTCACATTCATTTCTATGGGACATGTGTGTTCATAAAGAGTTAAAGGGGTTCTGACATGAATAAGGTTTTATGCTTTAACAGCCATTGTTCCCTGGTCTGCCTAATGGACACAAGGAACCCACAATTTTTGGCGTGCTAAAGCATAAATCTAATGCTTACCTTTTTGTTCTGTTGTTGTTGTGCAGCAGGGTTCATCTCCCAGCAGGCTTTCAGCTTCCTCCGAGAAACAGGACGGGCCGCCCCCCTCTGGGATTGCGCACAGGCGCAGAAGACAGGTGCCCTCTCACAGGAGTCAGGACGCGCCACCTCTCTACTGCGCACGCGCAGAACTTGAAGTTCAGCCTGGATCGACGGGCCGCCCACAGCAAGCACTGCTTGTGACGTGGCGCCCGTCCATATAACTCGGAAGGGGCTCACGGACGGAGCAGAGCAGGAAGCAGTCATTTTGACCGTTCCAGCTCTGCTTCAAGAAGCTACAGAAGAAGATGCCCGATAGAGGGGGCATGCCTGACGATCGATCCTGGCTAGGGAAGGCAAGTTACATTTTTTTTTTCATCTCAGAACCCCTTTAAGCTGCTGGCACGTGGGCTTTGTCGGGACACGGAGTTAGAACAAGATGATTTGATAAGTATGAAACAACTCCCATTCCATCATTTTTGAGCTCTATAACGTAATTTATGGAACTCAAATGTGATGACAGGTTCCCTTTAAGGCTGCTGTGCTAACAAGACAAGTTTTAATGACCAAACTAGTCCTTCTTTTAGCTAAAAAAGCTTATTTTCTTCTTCACCATCCTCATCTTGTTTGGCCTTTGTAACTTCTTAAGCAGTTTGGAAAATTGTGCAGTGACAGAATGAAGTCCATTATATTGACAATCTGCAGCATCACCACAGATAGAATAAAGCAATACAGTGTGCTTCTTCTTTCTTTTAGATATCTTTTTATTGGAGTTATTGATGGAGATCAAATATGCAATGTAACAAGGAACATACAATATAGAACTTTTTGCTTGTTAAACAAATACCAAATGTCATTGGATACAAGGGAAAAGGGAACATATCCCTTGTTTATAACAACAGCAACTATCACAACTACATTCTGATTTAGTTATACCAACTATTATAAAAGAACAACCAGACAAGGTCAATAACGAATAATTATTAGAGATGAGCGAGCACCAAAATGCTCGGGTGCTCGTTACTCGGGACGAACTTTTCGCGATGCTCGAGGGTTCGTTTCGAGTAACGAACCCCATTGAAGTCAATGGGCGACCCGAGCATTTTTGTATATCGCCGATGCTCGCTAAGGTTTTCATTTGTGAAAAGCGGGGCAATTCAAGAAAGTGATGGGAACGACACAGCAACGGATAGGGCAGGCGAGGGGCTACATGTTGGGCTGCATCTCAAGTTCACAGGTCCCACTATTAAGCCACAATAGCGGCAAGAGTGCCCCCCCCCCCACTGTCAGCATAAAGATCGTTCTCCTCTGCCATAGCTGTAACAGCTGTGGCAGAGAAGAACGATGTTAGCCCATTGAATTCAATGGAGCCGGCAATACAGCAGGTTCCACTGAAAGCAATGGGCTGCCGGCGATCGCAGGATGAATTGTCGGGAAGGGCTTAAATATATAAGCCCTTCCCTGCAATTCATCCAGAAATGTGTTACAATAAAAATATATACCGTATATACCAGTGTATAAGGCGACGGGGCGTATAAGACGACCCCCCAACTGTCACCTTATACGCCGGGAATACAGCGGAGCAAAGAATAAAAATCATTACTCACTTCTCCTGGCGTTCTGCGGCGCTGCTGCAGGCTGTCGCTCCCTCCTGGTCCCCGGCAGAGCATTGCTTTCTGGACACAGGGCTTGAAATCCCCGCCTCCAGAAAACACACGTGCCTTCAGCCAATCACAGCCATTCAATAAAGCAATGCTCTGCCGGGGACCAGGAGGGAGCGACAGCCTGCAGCAGCGCCGCAGAACGCCAGGAGAAGTGAGTAATGATTTTTATTCTTTGCTCTGCTGTATTCCCGGCGTATAAGGTGACAGTTGGGGGGTCGTCTTATACGCCCCGTCGCCTTATACGCCGGTATATACGGTATATATTTTTATTGTAACACATTTCTGGATGAATTGCAGGGAAGGGCTTATATATTTAAGCCCTTCCCGACAATTCATCCGGCGATCGCCGGCAGCCCATTGCTTTCAGTGGAACCTGCTGTATTGCCGGCTCCATTGAATTCAATGGGCAAACATCGTTCTTCTCTTCCACAGCTGTTACAGCTGTGGCAGAGAAGAATGATTTGTCTTCTATATGTTCTCAATGGGGTCGGCGCTGCTGCCGCCGGCCCCATTGAGCGCATATAGAGAAGAGAACAGGAATCGCAGATCGCACATAGGTGCGATCTGCGATTTCTATGGCCTAAGAAGGACCGTTGGGGTTCTTGAAGCCTAAAATAACTCCTAACGCTCTCCCTATAGCAGCAGCACTTTCCCTGATTTATGTCAGAAGGCATCTGTGGCGAGCTGCGGGAGGGCAGATTTTAATACTCGGGTGACACCTAATCTCGCCAGCCACTCACTGCAGGGGGGTGGTATGGGGCTTGAATGTTGCAGGGGGAAGTTGTAATGCCTTCCCTGTCTTTCTATTGGCCAGAAAAGCGCGCAAATTTCTCAGGGAAGAAAATAAAAGTAACTCGAACATCGCGTGGTACTCGTCTCGAGTAACGAGCATCTCGAACACCCTAATACTCGAGCGAGTATCAAGCTCGGACGAGTATGCTCGCTCATCTCTAATAATTATGAAGACTAAGGAAATAATGTTTCTATAACAGTGTCAAGTTGGTCAGACAATACTCCAGGATGAGAATATTAGTCCAGAATGATTTATTTTAAGGTGTCTGTATTCTGTATAAAAAAGAGCTATAGAATCCAAATGAATTTAAATTTGGGATGTGTACTACTTTCTAATGCATAAAGGTCTTCTAATCTGGTTATCTGGGACACTTTTGACACAAAGTGGGTGACAGATGGAATGTCCTTAGTACACCAATAGAGTGGTTAGCACTAGAGATGAGCGAGCACCAAAATGCTCGGGTGCTCGTTACTCAAGTCGAACTTTCAGTGATGCTCGAGAGTTCGTTTCGAGTAACAAACCCCATTGAAGTCAATGGGCGACTCGAGCATTTTTGTATATGACTGGTGCTCTGCTAAGGTTTTCATTTGTGAAAATCTTAGCAAATCACCAAAGTCATGTAAAAAACACAGAAATGGATAGGGCAGGCGAGGAGCAACATGCAGGGTTGCATTTCGGGCTCCGAGGTCTCACTATTAAGCCACAATAGTGGCAAGAGTGAGACCCCCCCACCCCCCCCGCACTGTCAGCATAACGATCATTCTCCTCTGCCACAGCTGTAACAGCTGTGGCAGAGAAGAACGATGTTAGCCCATTGAATTCAATGGAGCCGGCAATACAGCCGGCACCATTGAAAGCAATGGGCTGCCGGCGAGCGCGGGATGAATTTTCGGGAAGGGCTTAAAAATATAAGCCCTTACCTGAAAAAGAAAGATTTTAGTGTAAAAAAGAATAATAATGCAGGCATTCTCTTCAATGGAGCCGCTGCACACCTGAATTCTTTTTCAGGGAACGACTTTACATATAAGCCATTCCCTGGAAATGAATTAAAAGTGATTTAAAAAACAAAAAAAATAGATACTCACCTCCCTTCAGCTTCCGGGGCACAGCCGCATCTTCTCCTGCTGTCCCCTGCACTGTGGTGCTGAACTGCTGTCATTCAGCTGAGAGCTGCGCTGAGCCAATCAGAGGCAACACTCACTCACCCATTCATGAATTCATGAATGAGTGTGAGTGAGATCTGCCTCTGATTGGCTCAGCGTTGAGCCAATCTGGGGGCAGGTCTGACTCACACCCACTGCAGGCCAGCCGCGCTGAACTCCATCTGCTGGAACAAGGTGAGTATATATATATTTTTTATTTTTACACATTTCTGGATGAATTGCAGGGAAGGGCTTATATATTTAAGCCCTTCCCGACAATTCATCCCGCGCTCGCCGGCAGCCCATTGCTTTCAATGGAGCCGGCTGTATTGCTGGCTCCATTGAATTCAATGGTCAGTGCTCGTTTAATCGAGACGAGTACCGCGTGGTGCTCATCTCGAGTAACGAGCATCTCGAGCACCCTAATACTCGAACGAGCATCAAGCTCGGACGAGTATGCTCGCTCATCTCTAGTTAGCACGCTTTTGCCGTAAGTAGCAATTGAGATTACAAAGATTTGTATCCTGACTTCAGAGTCACAGGCCGCAGGTTTAGAAAAAACAATTCTGGAGATAGCTTTGGAGCCTGAGGACACACTGTTTCAATCAGTTTGGTTACTTTAGACCAGAAAGGCTTCTTTTTTCTCGAATTGCCATTAGACCTGTAAGTAAGAACCAGCTGTGAGAGAACATCTCACAGTCATGTATCCATTTTTGAAGTAATTAAGGTATCCTATACCATTCTGCAGGTCAGTTTATAAGATGTTTCTTGTAGATTGATGCACCTTGTTAGACTTAGACCGTTTCTAAAGAGTTCAGTTATTTCTGTGGGAGACAACTGAATATTGAGCTCTCTTCCCCAGGCTTTGATGTATGCAAGAACCCTCTTTTCTTCTATCAATTTTTTATTAATTTTTGAGAGCCGTTGCAGAGGCAATTAAATGTTCAAACCAAGTTAGATTTATATCAAAGGGGCCTTTAGCTGTTATTTCTTTAAGTTAGACACCAATTGTGAATACGTTAGGAAGTCAATTAAGATTTAAGAGAAATAATTTAGTAAAGAAGTTATGTAAGGGAATGTGCTGCCTTCTAATACATCTGCTATGATTTTCCCCTTTAATTTATCTTGCAGAGGGTCCAGGATGTACTATGCATTTCTTGCACATTCCAGCATTTATTTCATATACAGCAGTCATTTGTGAAACATATCATGACTCAGGGTCCTCCTCTGCTAAGCCTTGTGATGGGCCCAGACTGGTCAGTGCCAGACCTCAGGCTCCTAGTTCCTGATGTGGCTCCTATTACCACTTCTCACTCTGGCTCTCAGTCAACTTCTCCCTGAGTGTGGCAGGAACTGATACTTTTATATTACTTCCTGACACACCCAAAGGTGTTCTCTCTAATATCTACAGCCTGAATGCCCATCTACAGCCTGAATGACTGTCTACAGCTCTCTGCAGGCCATTCTGTGTACTGCAGCACCACATATCCACCCATCCCCATTGATAAAGGCCATAGGCCTTATCACAGCTTTTGCCCCTCCGGAGTCAAAACTCCAGGCTCGGGGGTCTCTCTTTCCTAGCTGCCATCTCATTCTCATGCTCAATTTCTTGTGTGGAATCTGCTTCTATTGACCCTGTTTTGCTATTCTGTGCAACTTCTGAGGCCTTTTTTTCCAGTCTCTGCTTTTTTAGTGGTTTTCTCAGTTTCACCAGCCTCAACTTCAGTCTTCTTTTTGGTATCTTATACTTCAGAGGATTGCTCACCCTCCATCTGTAGCATGCTGTTTTTCTCTCATTTACAGAGGCAATTTCTTCCTTCAATAATTACCTAGTTCTCACAAACTATTGTCCTGTAGTGTCCAGGTCACCTTCCAAGCATAATTTGGCATACTTTACAGCTTGTATCTCATTATTAAGATTCTTCAACAAGATCTTCTTTTATTTTACTTGCTATCTGAACTGGGTCCTAAACCTCTCTAGTCTCTGAACTTCCTTTCAGTAACACGACTATTCGATTCATCTTTGCACATAACTTCTTGGCAAACTTTTGAAACATGCACTTTCAGGGTGCATGTCAAAGTTAGGTCTTTTTCTCCCTAGCCCTTTCTTCTGTGTGCTCAAGTTCAATGGCATATCTTGCCAACCTGATTTTCTCTTCTGTCAGACCCTGTTCACACATCTTCTGTCTCTTCTCCAGTTTGGACACAACCTGACATTGGTAATCAAGCTCCACAGTAATACCTTCTAATTTCAAGACTGGTTTAAAACTTATCAAGTTCATAATAAGCAGCAACTTTTTCTTCATACTGTTGATTTGTAGCATCTAATTCTCCTTGAATTTCTCTCTTTTGCTCTTCAACAGAATTCAAGCATGCAGTATTCTTCTCCATTTTCTTTTTCATATGTGACATCTGAGCCTCAAGGGTTGAAATCTGCTTTGACAGGTTTTTCCTTAGTTTTTACATCTTCTTCTAACTGCTTGAGTAACACATTTCTCTCATCTTCCATTCTCTTCCAGTGTGCTCTAAGGCTAAGCCTTTGGCATGTCTCCTCATGCACCAGGTTTTGAGACTATCCACTCTGAACTTCCAATTCTACCTGCAGTCTGTTCATCTTCTCAGACAGCTCTGCCTGTACTCTGTCACTTTCAGTGATCTTTACTTGTAGCTCTTGAAGCTGCATCTCTACCATGTCTCTCTTGCATTCAGAGTCACAATTGTCTTCCCATAGCACCTTCACCTCATGGGTCAACCCAGTACACTCACTTTCCAAAGCCTGTTTGGACTGTTCCAAAGTTTCTTTCACCTTTTTGGTTTGCTCCAACTGTTTGGACAGCTCCCCCATAACTAGAGCAAGATTTTGTTTAAGCTCCTGGATTTGAGCATAATGTGCTTCAGCTTCTTCATCCAGACTTATCTGTAGTTGGGTCATCACTTCCTCATGAAGTGATTCCCAGGATTCTTTGAAGTCCAGTATATATTCCAAGATCTTTGTTTGCCTCTCTACCTGGCTGCAATATCCAGGTTTTCTTTGAGCTCACTTATTTGAGACTCCATCTCAACACTTCTCTTTGCTAACTGCATTTTCAACTCTGCAATGTGGTTATACAAATCTGTAGTTTGATTACATGCATCTGTAGATTATGCAAAGTTGTAGAATTTGATTACACACTTTTGAACTTGGAATGAGTCATCTAATTCTTGGGCTCTCATTTGCATTTTCTTGAAATCCTGTTCACATTGTGCAGCTTGCGCTTCCAGACATAATCTGTGATCAGCTTCAGTTTTAGCTAGTCTTCTGAGAAGCTCATTCTCCTTTAAGACAGTCACACTTTCTCTTTTCACCTGAGCGTCTTTTTTGAGAGCATCCCCTCCTTCCATCTGGAGTCTCTCTGTTTCCACTAACAGTCTTTACCTCTTGGTCCTTTAAGTACATCCAGTACTCTGCAATTCTTTGTGTGCCATTCCCTGCCAGTGCATCCTCCACCAATTGTGGCAACATGGGGGTTACTCACTTATCAGGATCAACATCTTTCTTCAGGATGGTTTACACATGTGCAGAAAGGCTCAGGAGACATTAATTACTTGCAATTCTGGCACCTGCCAGCAGTTATTTTACATACAGCAGTAATTTAGGAAACATAGCATGACTCAGGGTTAACAACCCACAGAGTCCCTGTCACCATCCCCAGCTGGGGCATCTAGAGGGCATACTTCTCTGCTAGACGTTGTGATGGGCACAGACTAGTCTGTGCTAGACCTCAGGCTCCTAGTTCCCGATGTGGCTCTTATCACCGCCTCTCACTCTATCTCTCAGCCAACTTCTCCTGGAGTGGGGCAGGAACTGATACTTTTATGGTACTTCCTGCCACATGCTACAGCCTGAATGCCTGTCTACAGCCCTTTGCAGGCCATTCTATGAATCCAAGATCACCCACAGTGAAAGGTAAAACTGAGTCTCTCCCAGGGCTGCAGAGGGACTTCAGTTGAGACCTGGGCACCCAAGCAGGGACTTCAGGTGCTCGTGTATCTGTCGTAGAAGTCTGGAGGAATGCGGGCAGCTCTCATACGGAGGAAGTGGGCTGGCAATCTGTAGATGAGGCAGTCAGGAGAGCCCGAGGCTGCAGCCAGACTACATTGTTCTTCTTTAAATCAATTACTTGTCTATGTCATGCACAACAAGTCCTCCAGAACAAGAGACACACTTTGCAATGCTCTTCACTCTGATTAGATGATGAGTATCCTTAACAGAAGACCACTTTTATTAACTACCAATAATTAATAGAGAATATGCAAACTTATAACAGATACATGCAATGTAATAAATAACCGTTGCATCGCACAACCAGCAGCACATGCTCTGCTGCACAATCAATCCAAAAATAATAGGTCAGCACGCAAAGCATCAAAAAAAAACAACTTTTTTATATTTTATTCATTACAATTAAAAAGATGTTTCAGAACAATAGAGATGAGTCTCCAAAGTGCAGCAGACAGGCGGAAGGAAGGCATACAACATATCAAGTTCATAGAATTAAATAGGTGCTCAAAAAGTGCATGTACACAAAATTATATATCAACAAACATTTAATCATATAAAATGACACATCAAGCATACAAAGCATAGAATCTATGCATATAAGCAGTAGTACATAATGTGTAAAGCCCACCTTACCACCTGCACCCTGACGCGTTTTTCGCCCCAAGCTTCCTAAGGGGGTTCTGATGAAGGACGTACTTTGATTAAAATGTTGGTTGGAGTGAAAAACCTATAGAGAAATGCAGCAAATTTTAGGCTGCTCAGCTAAAATGATCTCAAATGCCTAAGGGCTCCTGCACACTTGCCTTTTTCTTGCGCTTTTTTTTTCACACGATATTGCTGTGTTTTTTTCACGCGATTGTCAATGGGACTTTCTAATGTTAAAAACGCATCACAAGTTGATGCTATGCAGTTTTTGTGCGATGCGTTTTTAACATTACAAAAGTCCCATTGACAATCATGTGAAAAAAATGCAGCGATGTCGCGTGAAAAAACGTGCAAGAAAAATGCACGTGTGCAGAAGCCCTTAAAGTGACAACCCAAACCTGAAAGATGCAGAAAGAAGTGAGGAACTAATGTTCGAATGTATCAAACTGCCCACAAAATCCAATTGTTAAAAATAAGACATGTCCTGAATAGGTTAAAATTTGAGACGGAACACATTGACTTGCCCAAAGAGAAATGGTGCAGCATTTTATGGATTGATGAAAGAAAAATGCTTCTTTTGGGGTCAAATGGTGGCAGACAGTATGTCAAATGACCCACAAGCACTGAATTGAAGCCACAATAAACTGCAAAGACAGTAAAGCATGGTGGTGCAAAAATCATGACATGGGGATGTTTCTCATACCATGGTGTTGAGCCTATTTATCACATACAAAGTATTGTGGATCAGTTTAAATATCAAAATACTTTAAGGAGATCCTGTTTTCTATGCTGAAGAAAAATGACCTTGAAATGAGCATTTTAACATGACAATGATCCAAAACACAGCAGTAAGCAAACAACATCTTTGTTACAGACAAAAAACAATTGAGGTTACATAGTATATAAGGCTGAAAAAAGACATGTGTACATCCGATTCAGCCTATGTCCATTCATTACCGCCAATGTTGATCCAGAGGAAGGCAAGAAAACAAACAATGAGCTAGAAACTAATTTTCCCCATTTTTAAGGGAAAAAATTTATTCCTGACTCCAATCTGGAATAATCACTGGGTCAACAACCGTTTTGAAGTTGTTAATGATTATCAGTGATAATATTGTATTGCTCAACAAAGATGCCAAGGCCCCTCTTAAACTCTTTCATCAAGTTCACTATCACCACATCCTCAGGCAGAGAGTTCCATAGTGTCACTGCTCTTACAGTAAAGAATCCCCTTCTATATTGGCACATAAACCTTCTTTCCTCTAGACATAAAGGATGCCCCCTTGTTGCAATCACAGCCCTGGGTATTAATAGATCATCTGTATTGCCCCCTGATATATTTATATTAGAGGGGCCAACTTAATCCCCTGGCTTCAATCCCATAGAGAACTTGTGTGGTGACATCAAAAATTCGGTTTATGATGCAAAACACAAAAATAAATGCATTAGAGCTGTAGAATGTAGTACAAACTTTGTGGACTGGAATACCCGTTCAGAGGTGCCAGAAGTTGGTAGAATTGAATGTGTAGTATTTCAAGTGCATTTGCATTTATGAAAATAAAAGTTATTATAATGATTTTGCACTTCATTTGCTTTTCCAGACTCACTGCTATTTATTGAACACTGCTGTATATACTTGCCATCTCCCTGTGGATTGTCTGTTTTGATCCCATAGTCCTAGGTAACGTTACTGTATTAACTGTATTATAATCAAGAACATGACTGCATATCTGCAAATTGTTGGCTTCTGTTTTTTGGTACTGTGTATACCTTATGTGCAGGCGCTTTATATGCTTAATTTGTTGTTACTGTGTACTAAAAAGAATAACACTATAATAATAACATAATTTCAACAAACTCACTTAACATTGTAGCCTCTCTACCTACTATAAGACCAGCTGCACACGAGCGTGACGGGCTCCACCGCGGAATATTCCGCGGCGAAGCCCGTCACGGCGCCCCCCAGAGACCTCATACTTACTAGCGGATCCGGTCTCTTCGCTCCCACATGATGCTTCCCCGCCCACCGCCGCCGGTGTTACAGCGGGAGATAGCGTGAACGGACAGCTTCCATTGACTGCAATGGAAGCCGTTCGCGCGTACACCCGCAGCAAATAGAGCATGCCGCGGGTGAGAACAGGAGATTTCACGGTGCGGAATTCCGCGGTGAAATTCTGCACCGTGTGCCCTGAGCTATTAGGTTCAATAGAACCTAATAGCTGCGGGCAACGCAGCGGATTTTCGCCGCGAATTACGCGGCGGAAATCCGTTCGTGGGAAGGAGGCCTAAAGGTAGATGATAAAACTTGTACCAATGATGAAATAAAGACAGCATAAAAGATTTGTCTTACCTGAAATCTGTTACTTATATAACTTTTGATAAACAGCAATCTTTGTACTTTATTTTTTATAAAACAGATACAGAAGAGTATTTTATCATTTTGAGCAATAATGCACTCTGATTCCTTTATGAGTAAAACACTTTGGCATCTTGCATGTCTCTTACAAAATAACTATTCAAACATGAACAAAAATAAAAAAGAGCTGTAATAATAGCAATGAAAGAATGTTTTATGGGTTATCACAGAAAGAGAATAGCACTGTGCCCTTAATCACAACAACACTGACAGCATTTAGGCTATGTGCACTTCTCCACAAGTCTTGTTTGTCACATCCTGCGCCAACTCCTGCCCAGTGAGGTGCCTGGCACAGATCAGATTTCTGATTTACAGCCTTATCTAATCTTCAGTGTGAAGGAACCAATAATATATTTTGTTTCTGAATCACAAATTGGGCAGTCTCTTATTCCTACTGACAGGATTGCTGACTTTTCTATATCTAAGGTGCTCCATTTATTGCTTGGTGTAAAATTTAAATACTGACAACTCTCTAAGGTCTGCCCTGCCGCAAGTAAAATTTATGTAATATTGTGGATTATAAATGTAGCCATCATAGTCTAATGTTTTATAGTCACACAGAGCTGGCCTGGGTAGGAATCAGTGGTAATAAATGACTTCAACGTGTTGTCTCAAAGAGATTTAAAGGCCATTGCGTCCCATTCCACTTGATATTTTGCATGTCATATTATAATTTCCTTTAGAGAATTTCATTCTAAATTGATAGTGAAGGACAATACTTCATGTTAAAATTAGGAAGTAAAGACTTACTGAAAAAAGTGCAATACTTGATTATGTATTAAAAATTAATTCAGACCACATGGTAGTGCATTTTTATTGGCATAGCAACAATATCTGCATCATTACTTTTCTGCCTGGAGAAAGTAATGTAGACAAAATATTTAATAACTTAGCAATTAGATTGCAGAAGTGGAAAATACCCAGTCGGCAAAGTTACCCCATCCTAGCAGTTAATACTTACATACTGTATATATAATCCAACCAAGAGCACTTTAACATTTCAAGTTTACAATAGTCATACAGGGCAGGTTGCACCAACCATGCTGTTGATTCAGGTTTAGTTAAACTGCAATCAGCTGTTAAACTTGGTTTAAGGAAAAAAAGTGTCACATCAACACTATTTGATCTAAGATTTACAAAACAAATTTTACTTGATCTGAGATTAAAGCTTCTACATGGATGAAAATCGCAAATGTTGACTGGTCGCTGTAGTCAGGTGATCTTTCCAGCATTCATAGCTATAGTTAAAAATGTGATAAAAAACAATAAGGGACGGCGCTCCACCCACTCGAGTACAGATTCTCAGGTGTAATAAAAGTAGAAAACTGGGGACTTACCCGGTGTAGGTGGATGGGTCACTGAAAAGGGACCCTCCACCTAACACCTCCACGTCCTGGTAGGCGTTGTATATGTGATGCAATCTCTTCTCTCCAATCCAATAGATAGGAAGCAGATGCAAAGGAGCAGGCAGGGATCTGTCACACCCCTATGTCGGGGTGCGACTGGATGCACTTATAATGTTCAAAAAACAAAAAAAGATCCAGCGCTCCAAAGAAAAAGAAGCCCACTAAACTGAATGAATAGTGGCTTCCTTAAATTTCCAACACAAAACTTTTATTTCAAAATACGTCCGACGTGTTTCGTCGGATAACAGCGACTTTTTCAAGTTGAAAAATGTGGCCACTTCCAGTAGTAAACATGGTTGTAATTTCACTACCCAGGAAAAGTCTATCAAACTATCAGCCTAGTCTGCCATCTTGAATTTTGCCAGTTGAATTTAAACCAATGAGCTTGATTCGTCAAAATCAGGGGATCAAATTGATCTGAGGTGTGAACCATGTTCATGGACTAAAGCGTGTTGGTGCAACATTTTTATACTTGATCTCAGATCAAAACGTCAAGAAATCACAGAAAGTGGCCATACTTACTAATACAAGAGGGCAGGCATATAAACCACATATCTCTCAAAAATGCAGAGACCAGATGGCTATATTGGGAGCCAAAGACAGACACATGTGAGGACACTGATGAGACAACCAATCACAACCCTTTTTATAATGAGGGGGATGGTTGCTTAGTGTTATTTCCTGCACAAGAAAGTCAAAACAGGATTTCAGATCACTTGATACGTGCACTGCACCATGCAGGCTTGCAATCTAATAATGGGGCCATATTTGAAACCAGCAGGCTGCCCTGCACCCCAAAGGTACACCACAGTGGCACTGACAGCCTGGGCTCCCCCAACAGTCAAAGCTGCAATGTATGTTATAGATAAGTACTGATAAATGTTAGGTATTAGCTGATATTTTAGCTAGAATATGTGAGCCCACAACCCACAGCAAGGGTCATGAGGAATATCTGGTTGATATGCCTGCCCTATTGTATCAGTTAGTATGGCTGCTTTCTGTGATTTTTGTCTGTTTGATAATTTCCTTTCTGGGATTTTAACTACTAGTGTAGCGACCCACAAGAAGCAAGGACCCTTGCCGTGGGTTGTGGGCTCACATATTCTAGCTAAAATATCAGCTAATACCTTGCATTTATCAGTACTTATCTATAACATGCGTTGTGGATTTGACTGTTGGGGGAGCCCAGGGTGTCAGTGCCGTTGTGGTGTACCTTTGGGGTGCAGGGCAAAATCACCACTAAGTCACCTCGCTTTTTCCTACTTTTTCCTCTTGGTTCTTCCTTCTCAAGAAGACGAGGAGAAGAAGAAGAAAAAAGAATATCTTATTACTCTCTTTCATCTCCTGCTTCTCTTCTTCCTCTTCCTTCTACTATTTCCTCTTCCCCTTCACTTTCTATTCTTCTCCTTCTCTGGAAAAATGGGAAAAAGATAAAGAAAGAGGAATAAGGAGAAGAAGGAAGAACAAGCATGGTGCTTCAGTCATTAGCACTGTTATTTTACAGTGCTGGGGTCCTATTTTCAAATCTTATCAAGGAAAACATTTGCATGGACTTTTATGCTCTCTTTGTGTTTCTCCTACCTCTGCTCCTCCAAGCATGATTGAATGATTTTTAGCACTGCTACCTTGCAGAACTGGAGTTCTAGATTTAAATATGACTAAGGGTAACATCTGTATGAAGTTATGTTCTCTTTGTGTTTATTCATCTGATTCTTCCCCTTCTCTGGAGCAGAAAGGACAATTGTTGTGGCTCAGTTCTTAGCACTGCTGTCTTGCTTAAAGAATTAGATAAGGAACCAAAAACAAATGATAACTATAAATGGCACACACTTAAATGGGCTAAAGTCAGCAATGGGTTATCACAGGCCTATTCTCAAAAAATGGACGTAGATCCAGCAAGCCACAGACTAGTTTTGCTTTGGGTCAAATCCTGAGGAAACACCTGAGGTACCCAAGTCTTCACTCTTCAACTCCACCAGTTGTGATCTGGGCTTTGCTGTGGTGTTCCTAGGCCATTAGTCAGAAAGTGGTCCCAGCACTGTGACAGCTGATGCAATTTTAGGCTTAGCCACAGTGCCTGAGGGTGTGAACAGAAGTAAAATCATCAGTCTGGGTCGGGACAGACAGAACCCTTCAACATGAGGAGCAAAGCCAGAGGTTGGGTCATGGGAAACAGGTTCCATATGGTAATTCAGACCAGAGATTAGGACAGGCAGCAAACAAAAGCATAGTCATGGAAAGCTAATGTCAGGAAACTAGGGAGCAGAACTGGAAAGCACCTTGAGCGGACCAGAAGAACCTCAACACTCAGTCATTCTCCACCAGAGGAAGATACTTGATATAGTCAGGCATAAATTGTAATTGGAGGGGCACCATATTGTTTGTGCACACTTGCCTTTTAATAGTACACCCTGAAGCACGTGTCAGCCCCTCCCAGGTGGTTTTCTCAGCCAGTACAAATTTTGTGGACCGACGTATGCAAGGAAAGGGAATTGAATATGTGACACAAATGCTGGGATGGATAAGTTAGTGGCTGTGGATGCAAATTGTAACATCTATTTTTTTTATTAATGACTTAGTAAATGGAATAGCTGGTAAACGTTCAGATTTTGTTGATGATAAAAACTTTGCTGGTCAGTCAAAAATCAACTTGAATGTTAAATATATAAAGACCTTGAGAAGCTAGAAGTGTGGGCAAGAAGGTGGCAGATGAAATGTAATATTCATACATTTAAAGTAATGAAGTAATAGTATTACTATATAAACCGTACATGAAATGAAATGGAATACAACTGGGGATAAGAGAACAAACATGAGTATACTGTTTGTAAGTACGGTAAGCTAAGTAGCAGTTCTTAATGTCAATCAGCAGCTGCAAAAGCAAATAAACTTTAAGGTTGTATAAAGAGAGAAAATCCTTTGATCCAAATATAAGATTGCTCATCTATGAATAACTTGCATGTTCACATCTCAGATATGGTATTCAGTTTTTAGTTATACATTGTAAGTATGCTTTCAGATGAGCGTATTTTTGCTTTTGTTGCCTTTTCTGTAATATGTAGCTAATTACATGGCCATATTCTTTACGTCCATTTTTCAAAAACACAATATGATGTTTTTTTTCTGTATGTGTATTCTTTTCTATCAGGAAAATAAACATCAGAATTTGTCTAATAAAAAATAATAAAAATATGGAGACAAATACGACTGAAAAACTGATGACATACGGAAGGAATGTCTTTTGAAACATGTCTGTAATACGGATTTGTATTATGGATGTGTTTCCATATGCTTGTCTGAAGCCAGCCTAAAATTGATATAAAATAGCTAGAGAGTAGAGATGTGCGAGATGAGCACCAAAATGCTCGGGTCCTCGTTATTCGACTCAAGCTTTTCGTAAAATTCGAGAGCTCTGTTTGAGTAACGAACCCCATTGACTACAATGGGAGACTTGAGCATTTTTGTATGGGAGCCGCCAGTTGCCGAGTTTTTTTTTCCTGTTTTCATGTTCTCTTTAACTCTCTCTCTCTCCTCCGCCAAGCCAGCCACAAACTACCTTTGACGTGCGCAGCATCATGGCGGGAAGGGGCCAAAACTGGGGTGGGGTCGAACACGGCGTGATGTTTGCTCGAGTAGTGAGCCCCATCGAGTATGCTAATACTCGAACGAGCATCAAGCTCAGAAGAGTACGTTCGCTCAACTCTACTAGTGAGTGTTCAAGGGTAGTGTCTGTATTAAAAAATGTGGGATTCTTGCAAAATTGGGCTTGTTCAGCTTAGCGAACAGACGCTTTAGAGATAATGTTATAAAGATAAATATGGGTAGTAAAAAGAACTAATGCGTTAGTTATTAATTCCTAGAACTGTACAACTAACCATGGAACATTCATTATGATGAAGTCAATTTAGACTAATACACTACTAAGGCAATTCAGAGGTTACTACAGGAAACGGTTCTTTATAGTTATTGCAAGCATCAGAATAGGTAGTAATGGCAGATATCAGGGTCAGACACAACACATATGTAACCTGGCTGTGCAGTAAGCTAGGGGGCTGCTACCTCCCTATAAGCAGCTAGCAACTTCTTGCTGTATTTTATATTGTTTGAAAAGGACTGAGTTATTGTATTTCATAAATCACAATCACTGGTCGATTGTTAGAGAGACATACAGATGTTGCAGGAAGTCATCTTAAAGGGGTTGTCTCCCGCCGAAACGTGTTTTTTTTCAATAGGCCCCCCGTTCGGCGCGAGACAAACCCAAGGGATGGGTTAAAAAAATATATATATATATATATATTACTTACCCGAATCCCCGCTCTGCGACGACTTCTTTCTTCCTTCTCCAAGATGGCCGCCGGGATCTTCACCCACGATGCACCGCGGGTCTTCTCCCATGGTGCACCGTGGGCTCTGTGCGGTCCATTGCCGATTCCAGCCTCCTGATTGGCTGGAATCGGCACACGTGACGGGGCGGAGCTACGATGACGATGCGGGACCAGCTCTCCGGCACGAGCGGCCCCATTCACCAGGCAGAAGTCCGGACTGCGCAAGCGCGTCTAAAAACGCCAGAAGACAGCGAATTTAGACGGATCCATGGCGACGGGGACGCTAGCAACTGAGCAGGTAAGTGAATAACTTCTGTATGGCTCATAATTAATGCACGATGTATATTACAAAGTGCATTAATATGGCCATACAGAAGTGTATGACCCCACTTGCTGCCGCGAGACAACCCCTTTAAGTCATTAAAAACTATTGTTCTGTTATCTTAAATCAACAAAAGCCTTAGTAAAGTAATTGAAAGGTGAAATAATAAACCTTGGCACAAAAAGTTTCCATTAATGCTAAAATTCATGTTTGCTGCCTCTGTAAATGCTGCTCTTGCCAGCTCCTGGCAAGATCAGGCATGTGCTGGTACGCACAGGGGGCACCCACACCATAACATTAAGCCTCCTGCCACAGGCAGCACAGGAAGGTGAAAGGCTGCACTGCAGACAGTGAGAATTTAACCCCTTAATGGCATGGCCTATTTTGGCGTTGAGGACCAAGCCATTTTTTTGGTATTTTTCCATCTCCATTTTTCAAAAGCCATAACTTTTTTATTTGTTCTTCTGCCATAGATTTCTTTTTCTTTTTTTTACAGCGTTAATCATGCAGCATAAATGACACACTAAATTTTTTCTGCGGGTCAGTATGGTTACAACAATACCAAAATTGTTATTTTTTTTAGGTTTTTACACTTTTTTGCAATAAAACCCCCTTTTTTTGGAAATCTTTTTTTTTCTCTATAGCTGCATTCAAAGTCCTGTAACTTTTTTATTTTTTTACGTACGAAGCTCTATAAGGGCTTATTTTTTGCAAGACCAGCTGTAATTTTTATTGGTACCATTTTGGGGAATGTATGGCCTTTTTGATCACTTTTATTGCATTTTTTGTGAGGCAAAATGCTAAAAATTAGCATTTTGCCTCTGTTTTTTAGCGGGTTTTTTTTACGCTTTTTGTCGTACAAAATAAAAAGCATGTTCAACTTTTTGTACACGTCGTTACGGACGTGTCAATACCCAATATGTGGGGTTTTATTTTTTTTTTCCCTTTTTTTATGCTAATATTAGAAAAAGCATAAAAAAGGGTTTTTTTTTACATTTTTTTTTAATTTTTCTTTTTTTTACACTTATCTTTTTTTTTACATAATTTGAGTCCCTCTGAGGGACTTGCATCACTGTACCGATGATCACTGTTATAAGGCATGGCAGAGCTACTGCTCTGCCATGCCTTATCGCTTATACAGTGATCATAGGCATAGGCAATACAGGACGCCAGTGTCTGTCGTCCTGTTGCCATGGTGACAGGCCGGGCTCTCGCGATGTAGAGCCGGCCGGAGACACAGAGGGAGCGCGCTCCCTCTGTGAACTCTTTCCCTGCCGCAATCTACTTAGATCGCGGCAGGGAAGGGGTTAACAGCGGGGGCACATCTCCGATGTCCCCCCGCTGTTGTAGCGGGACGCCGGATGTGACTGACAGCCGGCTCCCGCTGCAGGATAGCGCGGGATCTTATGTGATCCCGCGCTATCTCCAGGACGTACCGGTACGTTCTGGAGCGGGAAGGGGTTAAGGACCTGCGGTGCTGTGTAATGTCATGGAAAGGCGGAGCTCATAGTCTGTATGTTAGTGCTGAAGGACTTGTGATGATATTATGAGGGATGTAGTTCCATGGTGAAGGACTCAGAATAATGGTTGCTTTGGTGAGATTTTATATTGAGGGAAATGCTAGGAGTTGTAGCTTTTTTATTCTCTCTCCATGTAATGTTTTCTAATGCTACATAATAGCATGGGCATTCTGGGGTATTCTGGGACTTTATTATTTTCAATGGATGACCAATTAGTCTACTTACACATCTTCTAAGTGGTCTCCTTAAGGAGAAATGATACTCTTCCTGACCCACGTATATAGGCCTCTCACTAGCCAAGCCAGAAACCTACTGCACGCTGATGTGGGGCAATCACCTTAAAACAGCTGTCTGTGTATGGCTTCTGGCTTTGGCTAACAATTCCCAGTCATTGTTACAAGACTTGTCTAAAAAGTCTAACATTGACTTGCAGGAATGCTGCCCAGTAGGTGGCATTGTAGAGGTATTGTTCCATAATCCATTTGCATATTTCCCAGGAGAGCATGAATGGCCTTATAAGTCTCCACACACAATTTCTAGATGCTCTCCTTAGGCCTCGGTCAGACGGGCGTTTTTTTCGCGCGATTTGCGCATGTGCATGCGTCCAGCGATTTTATAAAACCATTGCTTTGCAATGGTATCGGACACATGAGCGCTTTTTATGCGCTCGTCTGATAAATTATAGAACAGAAATCGCAGATCGCACCTATCTGAGATCTGCGATTCCTGTTCTCTTCTCTATATGCGCTCAATGGGGCCGGCGGCACCAGCGTCGACCCCATTGAGAACATAGAGTAGACAAATCATTCTCCTCTGCCACAGCTGTAACAGCTGTGGCAGAGAAGAATGATGTTTGCGCATTGATTTCAATGGAGCCGGCAATACAGCCGGCTCCATTGAAAGCAATGGGCTGCCGGCGATCGCACGATTAATTTTCGGGAAGGGCTTAAAAATATAATCCCTTCCCTGAAATTTATCCAGAAATGTGTAAAAACAAAAAAAAAATATATACTCACCTGGTCCCGGCAGCCGGAGTTCAGCCGCGGCCGGCCGGCAGTTCTCCTGAACTGCTCTCAGTAGTATTCAGCAGCCGGGGATTTAAAATCCCCGCCTGCTGAATGAGCTGCCTCTGATTGGTCACAGCCTCACCAGTCAGAGGCAGCTCTCACTCCCACCCATTCATGAATTCATGAATGGGTGAGTGAGTGCTGCCTCTGATTGGCTCAGCGCAGGGACCAATCAGGGGCAGCTCTCAGCGTGAGATCGCCCGCAGCGCATTGCTTTCAATGGAGCCGGCTGTATTGCCAGCTCCATTGAATTCAATGCGCTGGACAGCTCCGGCCCGTTTCTAATGAAACGCAGCTAGGAGCAGTTTTTCGGGTGATTTTTCGGCCCCGGTCACGCGATTTGCGGATGCGCATCCGTCATGCGATCCGCAAATCGCGGGGAAAAACGCCCGTGTGACCGAGGCCTTAAGGAGAAAAGATACCCTTCCTTACCCATAGTTGGAAGAAGTCATGGAAATCTGGACCAGATACAGAAGAATATGAACAAGCCCAGAGAACATCACCTGTGAGTCACTCAGTGTCATTGTGTATTCTGTCTCTGACTGTGTTGCATCAGTATTGCATTCACATGTAAGGTCCACAGGACTCTACCTTGTGAAACTACAACTCTCAGAATATCCATACCATTGTTCATGTCATACTGGAAGTTATAGATACACATGGTATTCTATAGCTCATGATGGGTTGCCAATAACGCTTTTTTAAATCAAGTATACCATTAGGGTAGTACATTTACACCTTGAGTTACTTTACAAGATTGTGTTAAGAAAAAAGAACAATAGCTTTTTAATGGGTTAAGATAAGATAACTTTCTATGGTGTGCTATCACAATCCAGCTAAAGGTGCCTTTACATGGGATGATCCAATGGGCAGTAGATACCCGACAAGCCATACCAGTGATAATCGTTCTTGTGCTCTTACATAGGAATGAGCATTAATGATTAAATGGAGGCGTGGTAGTGAATGGAGGCTGGAACGTGGCCGAGGATCATTCTGGTCCGCCCGCCGGCATTCCCAGTGAGCATAAGTGAATGACTGCCTGTTTACACGGAACGATATGTCATTCAGTAATCCGCATGCAGAAACTGAACTATGAACAAGAAGTGAAAGATTTTTTGTTTGCTGTTCAGTTGCTGCATTTACATTGAACGATAATCGTGGGAATCCAAATGATATTTGTGTCATGTAAAAGTACCTAAACCTTTACTGTATCTGTTAATATATAATTTGCCAGTACCTTGCAATGATCATAAGTATTTGTACATATAAATAAGATCACCTATGCGATAGACAGGCAAGCTGCATATAAAATGACTGCATATAAATAATGGATGATATAAAATTGATCTAAGAAAGGTTTAACTTGAAGGCCGTGTGCCTTTCTTTCAACCTATTATAAGTAACTATGGAACTGCCATATGTCAATATCAATAAATATATCTTTTTCATTAATTTACAATTGTTTGTAAAGCGACAAAATATTTTGTAGTCTTGGACCGAGAATGCCACCAGTGGGGATCCATAGCTAATTTACTAATCATACTACAAACATGCATATACTCATTTTCATAAAAAAGCTAAATAACCTATAGGTATGTTTATTAAGAAACTCACAAAAAGCGGTGTAATTTGTCCTGCATGGACTTTAAATTTGAAGTATGTCAATTTATTCTGTGTATTTTTAGTATGGATTCCACCTCTTCCGAAGAGCAGGTTAAATCCATGCCAAAATCCACTTCTAAAGCCACACCAATCGTTGCGGATTTGGTACAAATTTTCTGCTGCCGATTAGCTGTGGATCTTCTGTTGTGGAAGTTCTGCAAATATTCTGGCCCGTGGGACCATACGCTGAGGGCTTGAATACATGTTTTAGTCCTATTATGCAGCCATGATAATCACAGGCGCTTAATGAGACAAAATGAAGTCATTGATTTCAATGGTATCATTTTCACTAGCTCATTTCTCGGGCGTAAATACTATGTCGGAGAAAAGATAGGACTTGTGCTATCTTTCCCACAAATTATTAATACCACATACCGGAAAGATAGGACAGGATTAGAGATGAGCGAGCCTACTCGGCCAAGCCCCTTTTTCCCCCGTGCGCCGCGATTTTTAAGTACTTCCGTACTCGGGTGAAAAGATTCAGGGGGCGCTGTGGGTGAGTGGGGGGTTGCAGCGGGGAGTGGAGGGGAGAGGGAGAGAGAGAGGGCTCCCCCCTGTTCCCCGCTGCTACCCCCCCCCGCTCCGCCACGTCTCCCCCCGCCCCCCGGCACCCCCCGAATCTTTTCACCTGAGTACAGAAGTACTCGAAAATCGCGGTGCTCGATCGAGTAATTACTCGAAACGAGTATACTCGCTCATCTCTAGACAGGACCTATCTTACCGTGCGCTATGGTGATGCGTTTGAACACCCCCGATGAAAAAAATACAGGCCTCCAGTGCAGCAAAGTGACAGTAGTAACCACGCAATCACAGTGTCACTCATGGTGTCTCAGTGGTTAGCTTTATCGCCTTTGTAGCAAACATGAATTACAATAACATTACACATAAAATTGCATTTCGGTAAAGGAATTACAATTAGAGATGAGCGAACACCAAAATGTTCGGGTGTTCGTTATTCGGAACGAACTTCCCGTGATGCTCGAGGGTTCGTTTCGAACAACGAACCCCATTGAAGTCAATGGGCGACCAGAACATTTTTGTATTTCGCCGATGCTCGCTAAGGTTTTCATGTGTGAAAATCTGGGCAATTCAGGAAAGTGATGGGAATGACACAGTGACGGATAGGGCAGGCGAGGGGCTACGTGTTGGGCTGCATCTCAAGTTCACAGGTCCCACTATTAAGCCACAATACCGGCAAGAGTGGGCCCCCCCCCTCCCAACAACTTTTACTTCTGAAAAGCCCTCATTAGCATGGCATACCTTTGCTAAGCACCACACTACCTCCAACAAAGCACAATCACTGCCTGCATGACACTCCACTGACACTTCTCCTGGGTTACATGCTGCCCAACCGCCCCCCCTCCCCCCCCCCCACAGCGCACACCAAAGTGTCCCTGGGCAGCCTTCAGCTGCCCTCATGCCACACCACGCTCATGTCTATTTAGAATTGCGTCTGCCATGACGAGGGACCGCAGGCACACACTGCAGAGGTTGGCACGGCTAGGCAGCGACCCTCTTTAAAAGTGGCGGAGCGATAGCCCACAATGCTGTACAGAAGCAATGAGAAATAGAATCCTGTGCCACCGCCATCAGGAGCTGCACACGTGGGCATAGCAATGGGGAACCTATGTGCCACACACTATTCATTCTGTCAAGGTGTCTGCATGCCCCAGTCAGACCGGGCTTTTTAATTCATAGACACAGGCAGGTACAACTCCCTATTGTGAAGTCCCTGTCGACCCACAGCATGGGTGGCTCCCTGGAACCCACCGGCGGTACACAGAAATATCCCATTGCATTGCCCAACACAGCTGAGGTAGTAATGTCGTGCTTAATGCAGGTGGGCTTCGGCCCACACTGCATGCCCCAGTCTGACTGGGGTTCTTTATAAGTGTACAGATGTAGTAAAAACTCCGTGTGCACCTACAGCATGGGTGGGTGCCAGGAAGCCACCGGCGGTACATAGAAATATCCCATTGCATTGCCCAACACAGCTGAGGTAGTAATGTTGTGCTTAACCCTTTCCAATCCAATTTGTATATGGTTTTCCTAGGGGGCTTACTCTTTTTCTGCTGTTATACAACGGCGCTATATGCTGGCTAAAGCCAGTACTGCATGAGCTGACACGTAGGATAGGCTCCGACAGCAGAGAGGCTGGCAATATACAGTAAGAGAACCCCGACGGACGTCTACCAACAACGGAGCTGTACAGCCTTAAACCCTAATGTCTTCACAGGTCACACAGTGGACTGGAAAGGGTTAATGCAGGTGGGTTTCGGCCCACACTGCATGCCCCAGTCAGACTGGGGTTCTTTACAAGTGGACACATGTAGGTTAAACTCCCTGTGGACCCACTGCCTGGGTGGGTGCCAGGAAGCCACCGGCGGTACATAGAAATATCCCATTGCATTGCCCAACACAGCTGAGGTAGTAATGTCGTGCGTAATACAGGTGGGCTTCGGCCCACACTGCATGCCCCAGTCAGACGGGTTCTTTAGAAGTGTACAGATGTATTAAAAACTCAGTGTGCACCTACAGCATGGGTGGCTCCCTGGAACCCACCGGCGGTACACAAAAATATCCCATTGCATTGCCCAACACAGCTGAGGTAACGTCAGCTGTAATGCAGGTGGCCTAAAAATTAATTTGATTACACTGTAGGCGAGGGCCCACAAAAATTGCTGTATCAACAGTACTAATGTACATCCCAAAAATTGGCCATGGCCAGCCAAGAGGGCAGGTGAAACCCATTAATCGCTTTGGTTAATGTGGCTTAAGTGGTAACTAGGCCTGGAGGCAGCCCAGTGTAACGAAAAATTGGTTCAAGTTAAAGTTCCAATGCTTTTAAGCGCATTGAAACTTATAAAAATTGTTCTGAAAAATTATTTGAGTGAGCCTTGTGGCCCTAAGAAAAATTGCCCGTTCAGCGTGATTACGTGAGGTTTCAGGAGGAGGAGCAGGAGGAGGAGGAGGAGGAATATTAGACACAGATTGATGAAGCAGAAATGTCCCCGTTTTGGATGGTGAGAGAGAACGTAGCTTCCATCCGCGGGTGCAGCCTACGTATTGCTTACGTATCGCTGCTGTCCGCTGGTGGAGAACAGAAGTCTGGGGAAATCCAGCCTTTGTTCATCTTGATGAGTGTTAGCCTGTCGGCACTGTCGGTTGACAAGCGGCTACGCTTATCTGTGATGATTCCCCCAGCCGCACTAAACACCCTCTCCGACAACACGCTAGCCGCAGGACAAGCAAGCACCTCCAGGGCATACAGCGCTAGTTCAGGCCACATGTCCAGCTTCGACACCCAGTAGTTGTAGGGGGCAGAGGCGTCACCAAGGATGGTCGTGCGATCCGCTACGTACTCCCTCACCATCCTTTTACAGTGCTCCCGCTGACTCAGCCGTGACTGGGGAGCGGTGACACAGTCTTGGTGGGGAGCCATAAAGCTGGCCAGGCCCTTAAAGACTGTTGCACTGCCTGGGATGTACATGCTGCTCGATCTACGCACATCCCCTGCTACCTTGCCCTCGGTACTGCGCCTTCTGCCACTAGCGCTGTCGGCTGGGAATTTTACCATCAGCTTGTCCGCAAGGGTCCTGTGGTATAGCAACACTCTCGAACCCCTTTCCTCTTCGGGAATCAGAGTGGGCAGGTTCTCCTTATACCGTGGATCGAGCAGTGTGTACACCCAGTAATCCGTAGTGGCCAGAATGCGTGCAACGCGAGGGTCACGAGAAAGGCATCCTAACATGAAGTCAGCCATGTGTGCCAGGGTACCTGTACGCAACACATGGCTGTCTTCACTAGGAAGATCACTTTCAGGATCCTCCTCCTCCTCCTCCTCTTCAGGCCATACACGCTGAAAGGATGACAGGCAATCAGCCGGTGTACCGTCAGCAGCGGCCCAAGCTGTCTCTTCCCCCTCCTCCTCATCCTCCTCATGCTCCTCCTCCTCCTCCTGTACGCGCTGAGAAATAGACAGGAGGGTGCCCTGACTATCCAGCGGCATACTGTCTTCCCCCGCCCCCGTTTCCGAGCGCAAAGCAGCTGCCTTTATGGTTTGCAGGGAATTTCTCAAGATGCATAGCAGAGGAATGGTGACGCTAATGATTGTAGCATCGCCGCTCACCACCTGGGTAGACTCCTCAAAATTACCAAGGACATGGCAGATGTCTGCCAACCAGGCCCACTCTTCTGAAAGGAATTGAGGAGGCTGACTCCCACTGCGCCGCCCATGTTGGAGTTGGTATTCGACTATAGCTCTACGTTGTTCATAGAGCCTGGCCAACATGTGGAGCGTAGAGTTCCACCGTGTGGGCACGTCGCACAGCAGTCGGTGCACTGGCAGCTTAAAGTGATGTTGCAGGGTGCGCAGGGTGGCAGCGTCCGTGTGGGACTTGCGGAAATGTGCGCAGAGCCGGCGCGCCTTTACGAGCAGGTCTGACAAGCGTGGGTAGCTTTTCAGAAAGCGCTGAACCACCAAATTAAAGACGTGGGCCAGGCATGGCACGTGCGTGAGGCTGCCGAGCTGCAGAGCCGCCACCAGGTTACGGCCGTTGTCACACACGACCATGCCCGGTTGGAGGCTCAGCGGCGCAAGCCAGCGGTCGGTCTGCTGTGTCAGACCCTGCAGCAGTTCGTGGGCCGTGTGCCTCTTATCGCCTAAGCTGAGTAGTTTCAGCACGGCCTGCTGACGCTTGCCCACCGCTGTGCTGCCACACCGCGCGACACCGACTGCTGGCGACATGCTGCTGCTAACACATCTTGATTGCGAGACAGAGGAGGAGGAGGAGGAGGAGGGTGCTTTAGTGGAGGAAGCATACACCTCCGCAGATACCACCACCGAGCTGGGGCCCGCAATTCTGGGGGTGGGTAGGACGTGAGCGGTCCCGGGCTCTGACTCTGTCCCAGCCTCCACTAAATTCACCCAATGTGCCGTCAGGGAGATGTAGTGGCCCTGCCCGCCTGTGCTTGTCCACGTGTCCGTAGTTAAGTGGACCGTGGCAGTAACCGCGTTGGTGAGGGCGCGCACAATGTTGCGGGAGACGTGGTCGTGCAGGGCTGGGACGGCACATCGGGAAAAGTAGTGGCGACTGGGAACTGAGTAGCGCGGGGCCGCCGCCTCCATGATACTTTTGAAGGACTCAGTTTCCACAACCCTATACGGCAGCATCTCAAGGCTGATGAATTTTGCTATGCGGACGGTTAACGTTTGAGCATGCGGGTGCGTGGCGGCGTACTTGCGCTTGCGCTCGAACACTTGCGCAAGCGACGGCTGAACGGTGCGCTGAACTACACTGCTGGATGGGGCCGAGGACAGCGGAGATGAGGGTGTGGGTGCAGGCCATGAGGCGGTAGTGCCTGTGTCCTGAGAGGGGGGTTGCATCTCAGTGGCAGGTTGGGGCACAGGGGGAGAGGCAGGGGTGCAAACCGGAGGCGGTGAACGGCCTTCGTCCCACCTTGTGGGGTGCTTGGCCATCATATGTCTGCGCATGGTGGTGGTGGTGAGGCTGTTGGTGTTGGCTCCCCGGCTGAGCTTTGCGCAACAAAGGTTGCACACCACTGTTCGTCGGTCGTCAGGCGTCTCTGTGAAAAACTGCCAGACCTTAGAGCACCTCGGCCTTTGCAGGGTGGCATGGCGCGAGGGGGCGCTTTGGGAAACACTTGGTGGATTATTCGGTCTGGCCCTGCCTCTACCCCTGGCCCTGGCCACCGCACTGCCTCTTGCAACCTGCCCTGCTGATGCCCTTGACTCCCCCTCTGAAGACCTGTCCTCCTGAGTAAGCGTTGCACACCAGGTGGGGTCAGTCACCTCATCGTCCTGCTGCTCTTCCTCCGAATCCTCTGTGCGCTGCTCCCTTGGACTTACTGCCCTTACTACTACCTCACTGCAAGACAACTGTGTCTGATCGTCATCGTCCTCCTCACCCACAGAAAGTTGTTGAGACAGTTGGCGGAAGTCCCCAGCCTCTTCCCTCGGACCCCGGGAACTTTCGAATGGTTGGGCATCAGTGACGATAAACTCCTCTGGTGGGAGAGGAACCGCTGCTGCCCAATCTAAGCAGGGGCCCGAGAACAGTTCCTGGGAGTGTTCCCGCTCCTGAGCAGGTGTCATTGTAGTGGAGTGAGGAGGCTGGGAGGAAGGAGGAGCAGCAGACAGAGGATTCGGATTTGCAGCAGTGGACGGCGCAGAACTGCGTGTTGACGATAGGTTGCTCGAAGCACTTTCTGCCATCCAGGACAGGACCTGCTCACACTGCTCATTTTCTAATAACCGTCTCCCGCGTGGACCCATTAATTGGGCGATGAATGTGGGGACGCCAGAAACGTGCCTCTCTCCTAATCGCGCAGCAGTCGGCTGCGACACACCGGGATCAGGAGCTCGGCCTGTGCCCACACCCTGACTTGGCCCTCCGCGTCCTCTGCCGCGTCCACGTCCTCTAGGCCTACCCCTACCCCTCAGCATGCTGTATTACCAGTGATTTGATTTCACAGGCAGGAAATAAATTGGCGCAAGACTGCAGGCCAAATATAATTTTTTCCCTTTTTGGAAAACGAAAGGCCCCACTGCCTCTAGTGAATGAATAATCTAAGTTTAATAACTGTGCTGTGTCCCTGCTAATGTGTCACAGAACGTGAGGGTAGCAGAGTTATTATAACTCTGGCAGAGCAGGTATTTTTTTTCCAATTAAGGAAAGCAAATGGCGAAGCCAGCAGTAAAGCGTAGCTGGGTGCGTATGATTTAGCAATGTTTTTCACGCAGCTCACACGTGTCCACCGCCCGTAAGGACGGACAGAGGCTGGACAAATAGATTTGTTTCCACTTGTTTTTCCACCAAAAGGCAGCACTGCGTATATTCAATGAACATGAGAAGTTTAATAACTGTGCTGTGTCCCTGCTAATGTGTCACAGAACGTGAGGGTAGCAGAGTTATTATAACTCTGGCAGAGCAGGTATTTTTTTCCCCAATTAAGGAAAGCAAATGGCGAAGCCAGCAGTAAAGCGTAGCTGGGTGCGTATGATTTAGCAATGTTTTTCACGCAGCTCACACGTGTCCACCGCCCGTAAGGACGGACAGAGGCTGGACAAATAGATTTGTTTTCACTTGTTTTTCCACCAAAAGGCAGCACTGCGTATATTCAATGAACATGAGAAGTTTAATAACTGTGCTGTGTCCCTGCTAATGTGTCACAGAACGTGAGGGTAGCAGAGTTATTATAACTCTGGCAGAGCAGGTATTTTTTTTCCCAATTAAGGAAAGCAAATGGCGAAGCCAGCAGTAAAGCGTAGCTGGGTGCGTATGATTTAGCAATGTTTTTCACGCAGCTCACACGTGTCCACCGCCCGTAAGGACGGACAGAGGCTGGACAAATAGATTTGTTTCCACTTGTTTTTCCACCAAAAGGCAGCACTGCGTATATTCAATGAACATGAGAAGTTTAATAACTGTGCTGTGTCCCTGCTAATGTGTCACAGAACGTGAGGGTAGCAGAGTTATTATAACTCTGGCAGAGCAGGTATTTTTTTTCCCAATTAAGGAAAGCAAATGGCGAAGCCAGCAGTAAAGCGTAGCTGGGTGCGTATGATTTAGCAATGTTTTTCACGCAGCTCACACGTGTCCACCGCCCGTAAGGACGGACAGAGGCTGGACAAATAGATTTGTTTTCACTTCTTTTTCCACCAAAAGGCAGCACTGCGTATATTCAATGAACATGAGAAGTTTAATAACTGTGCTGTGTCCCTGCTAATGTGTCACAGAACGTGAGGGTAGCAGAGTTATTATAACTCTGGCAGAGCAGGTATTTTTTTTCCCAATTAAGGAAAGCAAATGGCGAACCCAGCAGTAAAGCGTAGCTGGGTGCGTATGATTTAGCAATGTTTTTCACGCAGCTCACACGTGTCCACCGCCCGTAAGGACGGACAGAGGCTGGACAAATAGATTTGTTTCCACTTGTTTTTCCACCAAAAGGCAGCACTGCGTATATTCAATGAACATGAGAAGTTTAATAACTGTGCTGTGTCCCTGCTAATGTGTCACAGAACGTGAGGGTAGCAGAGTTATTATAACTCTGGCAGAGCAGGTATTTTTTTTCCCAATTAAGGAAAGCAAATGGCGAAGCCAGCAGTAAAGCGTAGCTGGGTGCGTATGATTTAGCAATGTTTTTCACGCAGCTCACACGTGTCCACCGCCCGTAAGGACGGACAGAGGCTGGACAAATAGATTTGTTTTCACTTGTTTTTCCACCAAAAGGCAGCACTGCGTATATTCTATGAATAATAACTGTGTTGTGGCCCTGCCTATACAATTCTTTCCCTGCAGTATCAATGGAGGGTGGAATGCTCTGCAGAGGCGATTTTGAGAAGCCCCAAAAAAATGCAGCACAGCTAACAGCAGCCTGGACAGTACTGCACACGGATAAATATGGCCCTAGAAAGGACCGTTGAGGTTCTTGAAGGCTACACTCACTCCTAACACTCTCCCTGCCTATGCAGCACTTCTGTCCCTAATGCCAGGTGCAACGCTCTGCAGAGCCGATTTTGAGGAAAAAAAATGCCACTGCTAACAGCAGCCAACACACAGCTATCAGTGGCCCTAATAACGACCTTTGGGGGGTCTTGAAGCCTACACTAACTACCAATTCTTTCCCTACAGCAGCTCCGGTATAAACAGCACTGTCCCTCATCTAACTCACACGGCATCTGAGGCGAGCCGCGGGAGGGGCCGACTTTTATATTAGGCGAACACCTGATCTCGCCAGCCACTCACAGCAGGGGGGTGGTATAGGGCTTAAACGTTGCAGGGGGAAGTTGTAATGCCTTCCCTGTCTTTCAATTGGCCAGAAAAGCGCGCTAACGTCTCAGGGAAGGAAGTGAAAGTAACCAGAACACCGCATGGTGTTCGTTACGAATAACGAACATCCCGAACACCCTAATATTCGCACGAATATCAAGCTCGGACGAACGCGTTCGCTCATCTCTAATTACAATCCAATGGAAATCATCCATTGCTCTGAAAGCTTTGCTATGTAAATAATAATGGTTGACTTGAAAGCCTCAGCAAAGTATTTTACTACTTTATTTAAATAGCAAAATATGTATTTCAAAAATGAGTGGTATCTTGGTGAGAAATATAAACGGCTCTTTTCAAATATCATTTTAATGCAATTAAATGGATGGTGTATAGATGTAGTTTAATGCTTTGTTCTAAATGTAAAGATTATATGTTTCTCACTTGGAGCATATAAAAATTACCTCAGGAGGGCAACTTTGTACTTACATAGAATAAAAGATTTTTCCCTTTATTTCTCAAAATAAAGAGCATGGATTTTAATCCTGCTGGTGGTCATCGCAGGTGACAGTTTGGCAAATGGTTTTTTCCCATAAAAGCACTTAGTCATTCTCATTATGCATTTTATTCAGTTTGTGACATACGTGTTTGATTGAGTTACTGGCCATTAAAAATAACTTAAGGGCAGCTTGCCAATTTTGTACCAGGAGCTTTGGCTTCAGTTATATTGCTGCTCGTGGAGTTTTATTATATTATTTGCTTAATTTTGTTAATTATTGTATATTTCTCTTAAGTTTGTTTCTTAAAATAATACAGTATAAAATGTATACAGCTGTGCCTCAAAATTGTATCCAATGTTGGCTTAGAACTGCAATAAGCTTAGGATATACTAAATTCATTCTGTCTCCAACTTAGATGTCCCAGTACGTAAGAGCTGCCTTTAAAGGGAATCTGTCAGCTCTAACATCCAGTCCATTCTACAGGCATAATGTTATAGAGCAGGAGAAGCTGAGCAGATTGATATATAGTTTAGTTTTATGCATTTAGGGGGAAATATCTTCTTTAATGAATTTTTCACGGATTACATTATTTCAAGCTTACATAATAATAACTAACACTAAACATACTAACAAAAGAATAAATAGATAATAAAGAGAGAACAAATACAGACATCTATGACAAAAAGTGACCACATATCAATCTTTGCCCGTCTCAGGTTAAATCCTTCATGGTTAATATTAATTCTAGACAGGCATATGAGTCAATTCATCACCCAAATCTTTTGGTGTTCTGTTTTGCCCCAGCCGGCAATCACCCCAGCCTCATAAGAGGGCCCCAAGAGTGCCCGCCAGGGCTCCACCGAGCACCAAATATCCCTCTATAAGGGTTTCTTTTATAAGCCTGTATTATGTCAGCATTCACAAAAAAAAAAAGAAAACAAAACAAAAAAAGAAACAGCAAAGTAAAATAAAAGAGAAGAAAAGAGAGAAAAAGAGAAAAAAAGAAAACAGGGGGGGGGGGGGAGGGAAGTCTCCGGCCTCACTTCTCACCCCAGACTCTGTTGGTTTAAATCTAATCTATAATCAGGTTCTAGTTCTGATACCTCTCACCTTTTGGGCCTCTCGGGGATCTGTCCATCCAATCTTTTTCTATATTGGGACTGTCCCATCTTAAGTCACCCTGCACACCTTGGGGACCCTCGGATACTTTTCCAGACCTTCCATGTCATATTGTAGGCTGGCCATTTAATATTGTCCTTGGCTCTGAGCTCCTCCATATGTTTAATCTCGTCCATAATTAACATCTAGCTTATACGCATGGGAGGGACTTGAGATTTCCAAGATCGAGGAATTGCAACTCACATAGCCAGGGCAAAGAAACATACGATGTCCCTTTTGTTATCTGCATAGGAGCCTGGAAAAATTGAAAGAAGAGCAATCTCTGGGGTTAAGACCACTGAACTTTTATGCATTTAGACACTTGCTCATTCTGAGCTGAGTGGTCCAATCCGTGATTGACAGTTCTTTCTGCCTATACAGTTATACAGACAGCTGTCAATCACTGATAGAACCTCCCATTTGACCGCTCAGCTCAAACTGGGAATTAATGACGTTACACTGCATATTTCCCCATAAAACTATATATCAATCTGCTCAGCTCCTCCTGCTGTATAACTTGCTGCTGCAGTTTGTACAGCATGTTTGAGCTGACCGATTCCCTTTGAAAGGAAGCCCTTACAAGACAGATCTCTTTTTTTAAAAATAGCAGCACTATTGCAGAGGATGATATGGCACATACTGAATGGTACCCTGAATTCTGCTCTATCCACCACAAATCATTTATAACACCTTCTGGCCCAATTGACTAAGAGTTATCATGTGATCACAGCTGTAATCCTTTTTACACACAGGCTTCATGGCAATGGACATGCAATGCCTATTGGCCATTTTGGCAGAGGAAAACCACAAATAGGCACATGGTTGCACACTTTTAAATGGCACCAGAGCAGGAAATTGGGATACCATTAAGGCCTTAGTCAGACGGGCGCTTTCTCGCGCGATTTGCGCATGCGATTTGCGCATATCTAGAACCAATGGTTCGCTATGGTATCGGTCACATGTCCACTTTTTATGCGCATATGCAAAAAATTATAGGACACGACGATTCGCAGATCGCGCCTATCTGCGTTCTGCGTTTTATGTGCACACCAAAATCATTTTTTTCGCTGGTCAGACGAAGTTTCATGCGCATTTTGATGCGCACGGCGATTTTTCTCCGGTCAGACGGGCGTTTTGCTGCGACGATTAACGCGGCTAGGTACAGATTTTTCCCGCGATTTTTCGCCTCCGGTCACGCGATTTGCGCATGTGCATGCGACATGCGATGCGCAAATCGCGCGAAAAAACGCCCGTCTGACTAAGGCCTAACTGTGCATATTAGCAGTCTCTGAAGCACAAAACTATGAGGTCCTTTAGAATATGTATAAATTCTTTCTTGGCCTAAGGAGGAGCAAAAAGATGTGTTCCTATAAACTCAGTTTGGCTTAAGTGGTTTAATAGTGACTTTGAGAAATACATGTAGATTTTGTTGTATATATTTGCAATAATTTCAGAATAAATTCAAGTCGTTCTTTATTAATCTGTCAGAGATAGGAAATACTTGTTCCCAAACATTTATGAACATTTTTTTGTTTTACAGAACATCTAAAGGAAAAACTGGAGGAATATATGTCATATTATCCAAAGGTCAGAATTGTGCGCACTAAGAAACGGGAAGGTCTAATTCGCACCAGGTTACTGGGAGCATCTATGGCTAAAGGAGAAGTTTTAACTTTTCTAGACTCGCATTGTGAAGTCAATGTGAACTGGCTCCCTCCTTTGCTAAGTAAGTGATTTTAAACAATCTATTAATAAAATTCTGGTCACTGGTTAATGTGTAAATGATGATATTATATGAAAGATGTGAAATTGGTATTATTTTATTAAAATCTCTTAAGACCAAGTCTACCAAAATAATAATGGGGCAGCTCACTTTTTATAATATGACTTTTGCACTGCCAAGTATGCCAAGACTTTTGTATCTGTCTTTTAGCCAACCTCAAATCTAAAGATCTCTCTGGAGATTAAAGGGGTTGTACCAACATTGACTGTTAACACCTATCCACAGGATAGATGATGAAAGTCTGATCAGTGGGGGTCTCAACATTTAGGAGCTTTTTATGTTAAACTGTATCAGAGGCCTTGCTGTAATTCATATAGACAACATGGACAGTACTACCTTTAGCAAACACTTATGTAACATAGTCAAGGAAATCAATGAGATTACTTTGACATGATCTGCCCTCAGTAAAGCCATGTTCTTTTGGGTCAAACAAGATATCCGTTATGCTTTTTTAGGAGAGTCTACATGATATTTACTACTACAGTTATTAAGCAAACTGACCTGTATTTACTGGCTTTTCTCTACTAACCTTCATGTGGAAGGGATCAACATTGAACATTCTCCCGATATCAGAAACATCACCAGTTAAGCATGATTTAGATTGGCACATGATTCAACCACAGTGCACCACTAAAAATAATTATCCCCCAATTCTCTGCACCAAACTGGCAATTGATAAAAACTGATATTGCTTGGGATTGAAAGAGAGGGCCATGTGCTGTTACAATAAAAGTAACATTTGAGCAGTAAGAGTATGTACTAATTGTTTGCAAATGTGTTAACACAGCAATGAACAATTAACAATGGTTCCTTAAGCCTATGAGCTCTAAAGGCCCATTTGCACATAACAATTAGCCCTACAAGGGCTGCACAAACTGACAACATTTTTGCATACAATGACACGTACAGATAATGATCATCTCCATTTTCCTCTTTAGCTAAAGTAAACTCAGTATAAGTTGTTTGCTCAGGTAGGTGTGTGTTTATACAAGGGATTATCTGGCTGGTAGATTCCATTGTCTTCTCCTGCCATGAGTCTCATTGTGTATGCAAGTCAAACAAACACTTCCCCCCTCAAGTTGGCAAGCCGCTCAAAAGACTGCATGAATGCCATTCGAATGGAACATCTGTGAGCGTTTTTATTATGGTTTTTGTGCAACCTACAAACCAGCAGAAAATGGCAAGTGAACGAATAGTGCACAAGTGCCTGTCTTTACACGTAACCATTATCGCTCACATTCGGCCATTTGAATACATATCTGCTGCAGACGTTTCACAGCTTAAGGGCTCAGTCACACGGGCGCATCGGCACCCGTACACCGGCGCCGATGCGCCCGTGTGACTGAGCCGTTACTGCAGAAAGAAGACGGCCGTACCTGAAGATGGACGTCTCTGCAGCGCTGATGAAAGAACACGACCGGCAATGAAGCGGGTCACATGTTCTTTCCTCCGGCGCTGCAGAGAGACCAGTCTTCAGGTACGGCCGTCTGCTACCAGCAGTAACACGGGTGCCACTGCGCCCGTGTGACTGAGCCCTAAATCCGCAGTTGCACATGTGCACCTACATGGTGTGGATCTGACCACGATTTTAATTGCAGAAATGCAACATATTTCAACACTTGTATTTCAGGGTGAAAACAGATTAACCTGATTTTTGTCATGTTTTATGGACATCAAAATCACGGCAGCAAGACATGATGAAACAAAACCATTGATTTCAATGGTTTCGTTTTGACTAGCGGGATTATTGTGCATTATTTCTATGCACACGAAAAGATAGGACTTGCCATGCAACTCAGGGCTTCTTCACACGACTGTGAATTTGTCCCGTTTTGCGCAAAACAGGACGAACCAAGACCGTTGATTTCAATGGTTTCTTTTGACTTGCAGGCTTCTTGCGCGCTAATATAACTTGCCCTATCTTTCATCACACGTAGTTTTCTATATAAAATATATAGTACAGAGTTTGAATAGTCAAACTCCTTAGCAGCGAACATATCAGCGCATGCGCCCATCTGTTTGGGCCCTCAAGGGAATATTATTAGTTTACACATTGAGGGCTTCTTTAGACAAACGTATGCGCAATTGTGCATGCTTTAGTACAACACATATGTGCTGTGAACAAGCCACTTTTGTGTGAATATCGGCACATTTTACTGTACTTTTGTCTTTACCCAGGGTATGTTCACATGGGTGCAGGACATGCTTCCACCGCGATTTGAAAGGCTATTTAGCCTAATGAGTTCCAGATGTGTTCTTTTTTCACAGAATTGTGCAGTGTATTACCTCTATTGGCTTCTACAGGGACTCTTAGCATGCAAATTCGCAGAAAAATAGAGCCTGCGTCATTTTGTTCAGCATGTGCAGAGCCCGCGTGCAAAAAGGGAGAGGGAACCCATTGAAATCAATGCGTGCTATTCTCTGTGTATTGCGCGTGTATATGTCCATGTGATGAACTCCTTAAGACGTAGTCACAGAATAAGTGTTTTGACAGACAAGCATATGTGCAAATATGCTTGCCAAAACGCTTGCGCATGAGCAAGGTTTGGAGATGGTAATAATCAGGCTAAGTGCATGTCTACACACAGTACTGCAATTTTTGCACTTGCAAAGCCAGGTCACACACGCACGTGATACTCCCCGTCCATGGAATAGAATGACTATTTAAAGCCTAATAAAGGCCATCTGTCTTTTTTTGCCTGTGTTTTACACTAGGTCACACTGTTCCCCTTGATTTTTTAACCTGCTATTGACTTCTATGGCAGCTTGTTGTATAAAATGCAGAAAGATAGGGCAGGACCCATCTTTTCTCATGCGCAGGAATTGCGCATGAGAAACATGCTCATGAGAATAAACCCAATTAAATTAATAGGTTCTTTTCACCACTTTTTGCTGCCGTGGCTTTCACACACGCAAAAATGTGTGCAAACACGTTTGTCTGTTTAAAGGGGTTGTCCCGCGCCGAAACGGTTTTTTTTTTTTCAATAGGCCCCCCGTTCGGCGCGAGACAAACCCGATGCAGGGGTAAAAAAAAACAACCGGATAGTACTTACCCGAATCCCCGCGCTGCGGCGACTTCTTACTTACCTTGCTAAGATGGCCGCCGGGATCTTCACCCACGGTGGACCGCAGGTCTTCTCCCATGGTGCACCGTGGGCTCTCTGCGTTCCATTGCCGATTCCAGCCTTCTGATTGGCTGGAATCGGCACACGTGACGGGGCGGAGCTACGAGGAGCAGCTCTCCGGCACGAGCGGCCCCATTCAGAAGGGAGAAGACCGGACTGCGCAAGCACGTCTAATCGGGAGATTAGACGCTGAAATTAGACGGCACCATGGAGACGAGGACGCTAGCAACGGAACAGGTAAGTGAATAACTTCTGTTTGGCTCATATTTAATGCACGATGTATATTACAAAGTGCATTAATATGGCCATACAGAAGTGTATACCCCAACTTGCTTTCGCGGGACAACCCCTTTAAGCGCTTATAATATACATTTTGATGTGTCTGCTTTGAAGATTTCAGTGCATTTATGAGAGATGTTCAGACAGAAGTTTATCAAAATGCCCACGGAAAGGAGTAATGAGAATGCAAAATAAGACTACTTAAAAAAACAAACACAATTATTTTCAGATCACCATGCAATCTTTTACTTCATCACATTTCACATCTGAAATTGTGCTCTCACTTGAACTCCATGTCACAATAGGTAGTTACAAAGCAAATACTGTAGAAGAAAGTGTCCAGGACACATTCAAAAGTGAAGTCAACAAAGTTTATTTAATCAATTAAAGAAAAAGCACAAAAACTTTTATAGTTGTAAAACCACTTGCACATTTGAAATCCTCTAACTGGGTTTCTTAATCACAGCAATGATTTAACTATGATTAAGGAACCCAATGAGAGTGTTTAAAACATGGAAGTGGTTTTCCAAAAATGTGACATATTTTGGGGGGGACTTGATTTTTGATTGGTAGAATACTGATAGTTTCTTACCTAGCCAACCAGAATTCCACACAGCTGTATGTACATGGGTATTCTGGTTTGGCTTACATCTCTAGTCCTGTTGCAAGACCTATTAAAACATTAGCTACTCATTCATAGCGTAGCCAATTTTCAACAAATGGTGTTGTGGAGGCATTACACCATTCCTCGTTTGCATAAGCGAAAAAGGTTTGGTACCATGCTAGCCAATAGAGCAAAATAGGATTGTTCTCAATAAGGCCTTAGTCACATGGGCGCATCGGCACCCGTACACCGGCGCCCGTCTGACTGTCAGTGAGAAGACGGATGAACCTGCAGGCGGCCGTCTCTCTGCAGCGCTGGAGGAAAGAACATGTGACCGGCTCCATTGCCGGTCATGTGTTCTTTCCTCCAGCGCTTCAGAGAGACGGCCGTCTGCAGGTACGTCCGTCTTCTCACTGACAGTCAGACGGGCGCATCGGCGCCGGTGTACGGGTGCCGATGCGCCCGTGTGACTAAGGCCTTAGAGAAACCAAGTAAGCTTGTAGATATGATAGCTTTTACTGGCTAACAAAAATACATGATGTTACAGCAAACTTTCAAACCTACTTAGGGTTCTTCCTTTTTATTTCAGTTTCTCTCCTCCAAACTGGAGCAGAGAGACAGAAACCCTAAACTGAGCCTTAACACAGGTGTGAAAGCAGCCTTAGAGTATGCATGTTTATAATAAAGAAAATAGATTATTCTGTGAACACAAGTAGTTGTAATTTGGGAACAGTACTTTACTATATGCTCCTTCTATCTCAAAACTGCAAATTACATTTTGATACACGAAGCTGCTTTTTTATGTCTTTACTTTGGAGTTCAAAAACATACATAGAAGTAAACTTTATTATGGTATGTATTTATACCTGCTATTCTACCTTCTTTTTTCAGGGAAATTTGACTTTACTGTTTACTTACTCTTGACCAAAAGTTAAAGCCTATAATAACAGGCTTTACAATAGATAACAGAATATTGACCACTGTGCTGAATTGCAAGACACATTTTCTATGCACAAAGGGCAAGAGGCAGAAAAAAAATATAGCCAAAGCAAAAGAGTGAAATGTGAATAAGAAGTGTTATTTTCTGAAAGAAATTAATCCATAGTATTTCAATAAGTAGCATTTTATGGGTTTAAGTACTGGAATATAGAAATGCTAAGTGACAAAAACGGCATTTGTTAAGATTTTGAAAGACTCACCAGAAGGAAATAATTTCTGAATATTCAGAACAGTGAGAAGTAGAGTTCTGCAAAGTTCCTCTTAGAAGTTTAGAAATAGATTGACAATTGCATATTACCATCTGAGGGTGTGTCCTTGTGTTGTCTGACTGTCAGACAGACGGATGTTGATACGTCTTGCCACACACTAGTTTGACTCTGGGCTAACTGAGGTGGCAGCACCTGGGAAACCCTAGTTTTCGTGCTTTAACCCCTTAGTGACCAAGCCTTTTTGCGCCTTAATGACCAGGCCAAATTTTGGAACTCTGACATGTGTCACTTTAACATAGAATAACTCTGTAAAGGTTTTGCATATCCAAGTGATTCTGACATTGTTTTTTCGTCACATGTTGTACTTCGTTTAGGTGGTAAAAATAGACTGATAGAATGTGTATATTTATTAAAAGATTAAACTTCAACTTTATAAAAACTTTTACCAAGGACCGCTCACCATGGCCCTGCATCACTGCTCCAGGCTCTTGGCTACCTTTATTTGCCAGGAGCATGGAGATTTTAAATTTCACCGACCCTCCCCAGCTTTTGTGCTTTTGTATGCACATGTGCAGAAGCCAGAGAAAGGTCTGTGGATAAAGATCCCATCGAGGGACAAATCCAGGGGCCTGAGGGTAGTAATTTCATCTCCCCTCATGGATCCCATTCATGAGGAGAGGTGAAATTTGAACTTTTTTTTAAAAACCTTTACATGATCACCATTATCCAATGGATAACAGCAATCACGTGACCAAGAACCGTATTCCACGGCCATGTGAATTCTCCAGGCTCTTGCTTACCTTCGATACAATCCCTGAGGGGAGATGAAACTTTAACTTTTTCAACTTTACATGACCACCATTATCCATTGGATAACAATGTTTACATGACCAGAGACCACATACTTCGGCCCCAGGTGACATCTACTTGCTCTCGGCTACCTTTGTTAGCTGAGAACAGGGAGATTTAAAATTGCAGGACCAGATCGCTGTGGGCATCACAAAGACCAGAGGTAAGTAGTTTCATCTCTCCTCACAGATCTGATCCATGAGGAGAGATGAAACTTTAACTTTTTTTTACTTTTTTGGAACTTTTATGGATATAGGCAATCGTGTGACTGGGGGCCGCACACTGTCACCTCCTATGATACCTCTGGTAGCTGATAGCAGGGAGTTGTCACACTCGCAGACCCCGAGGCTTTAGTCTGCAGGGCCAGCATACTTATACGGCCTTGTAGATTAAAACCCAGACATCTAGGATGTGAAGACACATATGGGTGGTCTCCAAGGGGTTAATCCCTCCAAGTGAGATGTTGGTTGTGCTTAAGGGTCCCCAGGCTGTTATATCCAGAGATTGTCCCAGTTGTGTGGCTGCTGACGCTGCACTGAGCCAAGATGCAGTACCTGGAAATCTGAAATGACACATGTGTTTTTCCACTCATTGTATCCTCATGTATTCTGAGGAGATTGTATGCCCCTAGAAGATCAAACTTTGTAAAAATGGTAACCCCCTGTATCCTGCCAAGCAGTTCATATATTGAAGATAATGGGCAATCTTTTTTATGGTAACAGCAGTCAGAACTCTTTGCATGGTTGCAAAGAACCATCTTCCTTCTTTGAAAAAAGACCCTGCACCAGCTGGAGAAGAAGACTTTCGGATAAAAGCTCTCACAAAATTCTCCTTGATATATTCAGACATGGCTTGAGTCTCAGGAAGACACTATTGATATACTCGACCTCTAGGCGGAGATGCACCTGGCAAGAGGTTGATTGGGCAATCATTTGGTCTATGTGGTTGCATCTCCAAACATTCAATGTGGTTTCTATAGACCTGGAAGCTCATGAAGAAGTCCCAACAACAGAAAATTTTTCTTTGTGTAGAACTCCAATTTGAAGATCCAGTGGAATGGTAACACCTGATGACATTAGACAGGAGCTCCCCATCAACAGAAGTGACAGAAATTGGCTTTTTCAAAGATAGCATAGGAATCCTGTGTTTGACAACCAAGGCCTGGTGGATGAAGTTCTGACAGTCCAAGACTATAGGTATGCTTTCGGAGAGAATTGGGAGTTACCACAGGTCAAAGATGCAGCCAGCAGAAACTCCAAAGAAGACTCAGTGTCACCTGGGGTAGCCTTTCCCACTGGCCTTAGGTGGCAGAAGTTTCCCGACTTTACTGGGCATGATCTCAGGAAATTTCCATCACACCACAATACAGACGTAGGTTTGGCGTTCACCATTTCAGCCAATCTTCAGATGGGAGCTTAGTTCTTTCTATCTCCATAGGTTCCTCAGAAGAGAGAACAAGAGAAGGCTGAAGTGGTCTAGAGACAGTAGAAGCAAGACAAATGTTCTATTACTCAAGACAGCCTCCTGTGGCACAGAGTGCTAAGGTAGCAGAAATGCTCTAGCTTATGACCTGAAGGTTCCAAGTTCAATCCCCACATGGTTCCAGGTAGCTGTTTCAAGGTTGACTCATCCTTTCAAGGTTGGTAGAATGCATACCCAGCTTGCTGGGGGGTAATAAATAAATTACCTGAAAGCACTGCGGAATACATTGACGCTATAGAAATAGCAAGATTTAATTTTTATTTTATTTCAAGTAGGAGTTTGGTAAACCAGATATCAATTATTGAGGCCAAAGAGATGAGCTTCTCTAAGGACCAGAGTAAATCTCTGCGAGCTAGCTAATCTTTCCTTTTGCCAGAAAGCCTCTAGCAAAATGATGATTAGAGAGCCTGGTTATTACATTCTAATTCTGCGGCTAGTGTGCAAAATAGTATGGCATACTGGCAGACTGTTATGGATCCTTGACGTAAACCTAAAAGAGCAAATGCAGTAGAAAAACACAGACAGGTCTCAAATGCATTATGAAATGTGGCTAGAAAGGTCTATAGATCAGTAGTCGCAGGGCCCTTGAGTAGCAACATGAATAGCAGTGTGTGCAGATTACACATTTTCCAATGCATCCAGAGAGGTTGCGACACTCTGCAGAATTCATGTTACTTGATTTTCTAAAGAGTAATCTTGCACAGGTGAATCCAGTGTGGTGCTTGAAGCGTCAGCAAGATCCATAGTCTAAGAAAAATGTCAGACTGACAGATGTGGATGCACCTTCCCACATATCTGTTTGGTTGTTGGTTAAGGGCTCATTCACACAGGCATGTGCGTACAACTCTGAGAGTCTCCCGCAGCAGACAGAGAGCTGACGGAGACCACATATGGGCTGTTATTGGCACTGCCCATTCCCGTGAATCCAACGTCATGGACATCAACAGTGTGATTTTTTAAAATTCCCTGCTCTGTTCAGAGCAGAGATGTGTATGGAGACTTTGCCCATACACAATGCATGCACATGGACAGCGTTTCATACGCAGCCCATACAAGGAGCATGCTGGGATTTATTTCTCCTGCATATCGACACACAGTGCCCACACACAGGTGTGAATAGAAAAATGAAAAGTGATTTGAAGGAATACTGCCATCCAATAGATGGTGCTGCAGGTGTAATGTTCCATCTTCCATATTTAAAAGCAAAATCATAGCATTTAGCTAGTAGCCTTCAGCGATGCCGCTGCTTAAATGCCTTCTTTTTGAAGGCTACATAGTGCGCAATGTGGGCTTAGTAGAGAATAGAGGAAACGGAAGTGCCGTGTCTGCTATTTGACCCGACAATTACATGATCGCTGGTGAACTCAATATTGCAGACCTACAGGGTCTTAAAAGACCATTGTCATACTAAGGGGATGTTTTCCCCTGTAACTGGGTCCATTTGGATGCCTCAGTTACAGTGTAAAAGTGTGAAATAAAAAAAATGATTACCAAAATAAGTTTAAAAAAGTTAGAGTAAAATAATATAAAGAAAAAAAGACCCATTGCCCACACCCACCTAATCCATCAGACCTGTAATCCAAGACTATACACATTATATATCATTACTGTACTCTATTTTATCACAAATATGCTAATTTTAAAATTAAGTACTAAAAACTTTTTTTTAGATTTTGTACACATTACCTCTAACAAAACAAAATTTGTTAAACAAAAAATTGTGTTAAAAGAAGTATTAAATAGCCCGATATGTCATGAAAAAATGCAACAAAAATAATATTGGCAGCCCAAGTGATACAATAGGTCTATATAGCCACCATATATCCAAAATCTAACAATATTGTCTGGTCCTTTAGGAAGAAGACAGCCTGGTCCTTAAGTAGTTAATATCCAGCACTTGAATTATAGAAAAATATAAAGTGGTCTCTCAGGTTGCAATGTTAATTTGTCCTTCCAGGTCTGGGTCACATCTTGGGGCACAGAATGAAGTACGTTTGAAAATCTATATATATAAAGGGGAAAGCCCTCACTCACTGACTCACTGACTCACTGACTGACTCGCCACTAATTCTCTAACTTCCCGGTGTCCTACAAACATGAAATTTGGCACGAGCATAGATTATGTCCAAAATAGGAAAAGTAAAGGGGTCAGAACTTGAAAATTAAATGCTAAGTGCAAAAGTATTGGTGCCCCTGTGTAATGTACCAAATGGAATTCTCTAACTTCTTGATGTCGTACAAACATGAAATTTGGGATGATCTTTCATTAGATCCTAAATAAAAAAAGTAAAGGGGTCACAACTCAAAAATTTACTGCTAAGTGCAAAAGTATTGGCGCCCCTGTGTAATGTACCAATTCTAATTCTCTAACTTCCCGATGTCGTACAAAAATGACATTTGGCAGGAGCATTTTTTAGGTCCTAAATAAGAAAAGTAAGGGGGTCACAATTCAAAAATTCACTGCTAAGTGCAAAAGTATTAGCACCCCTGTATAATGTACCAATTCTAATTCTCTAACTTCCTGATGTTGTACAAACATGAAATTTGGCACAATCATTGTTTAGGTCTTAAATAGGAAAAGTAAAGGGGTCACAATTTGATTATTCAATGGTACGTGCAAAAGTATTGGCACCCCTATGTAATGTTCCTAATCTAATTCTCTAACTTTCCGGTGTCATACAAACGGGAAATTTGGCATGACCATTGTTTAGGCCCTAAATCAAAGGGGTTACAACTTGATTATTCAATGCTAAATGCAAAAGTAAGTGCACTGCTATGTAATGTAACTTCTCGGTGTCGTACAAGCGCGAAATTTGGCACGAGCATTCTTTAGGTCCTAAACGAGGAGAGTGAGTGGGGTGGCACATTCTGCAGTGGGACATTGGCACATGCAGCCTGAGGAGAATCTAATGCTCCTTTATGTATATACATATCCTATTCCTCAGTTACTCTAAAGTACCCTTGAATTCATAAAATTTTCCGTGCAAACAACACGTAAACACCTGTTTCAAATTAACTTGGGCAAGGCCGGGTATATCAGCTAGTAAAATATAAAGCTGACACTGTTTTATATGGAAGAGCTATGCCTGCACTACAGAGAACAGTGCAGGCACAGCTGTAATGCCCTTTACTTCTATGCAGTTACAATAGCTAGCTGAAAAACTAATCCTCAGCCCCATCTTTGCCTAGTTGCATGGCTAAAAAGAGGTTTTGTACAAAAAATGAACAGATTAGGCCAATAAAACCTACTGCAAAAAAAACTTAGAATCACCTATTCTGAACATAAAAATTGCAGTTACTCTTTAAGCCAAATAACAAATCAATGTTGCTGCCTCAGACAAACTCAACTGCTAAATTGGAATGATCATCAATGAGTACATAAGCTGCTCTGTTTCAGTGTTGTCTGGAAGTTTTATCATTGCTGTTTACTAAGCTATCATCTATGACTTTCTGTAATAACTATCTTATGTCTTGTTAAGTTTTACATAAAGCTTCAATTTGATAAAACCTTTAAAAGTAACTGATTATTGCTTTTCAGAGTAAGTGCAGAGTAAATGCTTACTAGGTTGAAGGTTTTATCTCTTGTGTAGTAAACATTACTAATAAGTTAGTAATTATGGAGAAAGCTGCTGTCATTACATTTCCTATTGCCTTAGCACTAATTTTTAGAGATGAGCGAGCACCAAAATGCTCGGGTGCTCGTTACTCGGGACGAAAATTTCGCGATGCTCGAGGGTTCGTTTCGAATAACGAACCCCATTGAAGTCAATGGGCGACCCGAGCATTTTTGTATATCGCCGATGCTCGCTAAGCTTTCCATTTGTGAAAATCTGGGCACTTCAAGAAAGTGATGGGAACGACACAGCAACGGATAGGGCAGGCGAGGGGCTACATGTTGGGCTGCATCTCAAGTTCCCAGGTCCCACTATTAAGCCACAATAGCGGCAAGAGTGGACCCCCCCCCCCTCGTTCCAACAATTTTTACTTCTGAAAAGCCCTCATTAGCAATGCATACCTTAGCTAAGCACCACACTACCTCCAACAAAGCACAATCACTGCCTGCATGACGCTCCACTGCCACTTCTCCGGGGGTAAATGCTGCCCAACCCCCCCCCCCCCCCCCCCGCACGACCCAGTGTCCACAGCACACACCAAAGTGTCCCTGCGCAGCTTTCAGCTTCCCTCATGCCACACCACCCTCATGTCTATTTATAAGTGCGTCTGCCATGAGGAGGAACCGCAGGCACACACTGCAGAGGGTTGGCACGGCTAGGCAGCGACCCTCTTTAAAAGGGGCGGGCCGATAGCCCACAATGCTGTACAGAAGCAATGAGAAATCCAATCCTGTGCCACCTCCATCAGGAGCTGCACACGTGGGCATAGCAATGGGGAACCTATGTGCCACACACTATTCATTCTGTCAAGGTGTCTGCATGCCCCAGTCAGACCGCGGTTTTTTATAAATAGTCACAGGCAGGTACAACTCCGCAATAGGAATTCCGTGTGCACCCACAGCATGGGTGGCTCCCTGGAACCCACCGGTGGTACATAAATATATCCCATTGCATTGCCCATCACAGCTGAGGTAATATCATGTTTAATGCAGGTGGGCTTCGGCCCACACTGCATGCCCCAGTCAGACTGGGGTTCTTTAGAAGTGGACACATGCAGTTACAACTCCGTGTGGACCGACAGCATAGGTGGGTGCCAGGAAGCCACCGGCGGTACATAAATACATCCCATTGCATTGCCCTGCACAGCTGAGGTAACGTCAGATAAAATACAGGTGGGCTTCGGCCCACACTGCATGCCCCAGTCAGACCGGGGTTTTTAATACATAGACACAGGAAGGTACAACTCCCTAATGTGAGGTCCGTGTGGACCGACAGCATGGGTGGCTCCCTGGAACCTACTGGCGGTACAAAAATATATTCCATTGCAGTGCCCTGGACAGCAGAGCTAACGTCTGATTAAAAAATAAAAAATTGGTGTACCAACAGTACTAATGTACCTCAGAAAAATTGCCCATGCCCAACCAAGAGGGCAGGTGAAACCCATTAATCGCTTTGGTTAATGTGGCTTAATTGGTAACTAGGCCTGGAGGCAGCCCAGTTAAAATAAAAATTGGTTCAGGTGCAAGTTTCAACGCTTTAATGAGCATTGAAACGTATAAAAATTGTTTACAGAAATTATATGACTGAGCCTTGTGGGCCTAAGAAAAATTGCCCGTTCGGCGTGATTACGTGAGGTTTCAGGAGGAGGAGCAGGAGGAGAAGGATGAATAGAATACACAGATTGATGAAGCTAAAAGGTCCCCGTTTTTGATGGTGATAGAGAACGATGCTTCCATCCGCGGGTGCAGCCTACGTATTGTTTAGGTATCGCTGCTGTCCGCTGGTGGAGAAGAGAAGTCTGGGGAAATCCAGGCTTTGTTCATCTTGATGAGTGTAAGCCTGTCGGCACTGTCGGTTGACAGGCGGGTACGCTTATCCGTGATGATTCCCCCAGCCGCACTAAACACCCTCTCTGACAAGACGCTAGCCGCAGGACAAGCAAGCACCTCCAGGGCATACAGCGCGAGTTCAGGCCATGTGTCCAGCTTCGACACTCAGTAGTTGTAGGGGGCAGAGGCCTCACGGAGGACGGTTGTGCGATCGGCTACGTACTCCCTCACCATCCTTTTACAGTGCTCCTGCCGACTCAGCCTTGACTGGCGAGCGGTGACACAGACTTGCTGGGGAGCCAGAAAGCTGTCAAAGGCCTTAGAGAGTGTTCCCCTGCCTGTGCTGTACATGCTGCCTGATCTCCGCGCCTCCCCTGCTACCTGGCCCTCGGAACTGCGCCTTCTGCCACTAGCGCTGTCGGATGGGAATTTTACCATCAGTTTGTCCGCCAGGGTCCTGTGGTATAGCATCACTCTCGAACCCCTTTCCTCTTCGGGTATGAGAGTGGAAAGGTTCTCCTTATACCGTGGGTCGAGCAGTGTGTACACCCAGTAATCCGTAGTGGCCAGAATGCGTGTAACGCGAGGGTCACGAGAAAGGCATCCTAACATGAAGTCAGCCATGTGTGCCAGGGTACCTGTACGCAACACATGGCTGTCCTCACTAGGAAGATCACTTTCAGGATCCTCCTCCTCCTCCTCCTCAGGCCATACACGCTGAAAGGATGACAGGCAAGCAGCATGGGTACCCTCAGCAGTGGGCCAAGCTGTCTCTTCCCCCTCCTCCTCATCCTCCTCATGCTCCTCCTCCTCCTCCTCCTCAACGCGCTGAGATATAGACATGAGGGTGCTCTGACTATCCAGCGACATACTGTCTTCCCCCGCCTCCGTTTCCGAGCGCAAAGCGTCTGCCTTTATACTTTGCAGGGAACTTCTCAAGAGGCATAGCATAGGAATGGTGACGCTAATGATTGCAGCATCGCCGCTCACCATCTGGGTAGACTCCTCAAAGTTTCCAAGGACCTGGCAGATGTCTGCCAACCAGGCCCACTCTTATGTAAAGAATTGAGGAGGCTGACTCCCACTGCGCCGCCCATGTTGGAGTTGGTATTCCACTATAGCTCTATGCTGCTCATAGAGCCTGGCCAACATGTGGAGCGTAGAGTTCCACCGTGTGGGCACGTCGCACAGCAGTCGGTGCACTGGCAGATGAAACCGATGTTGCAGGGTGCGCAGGGTGGCAGCGTCCGTGTGGGACTTGCGGAAATGTGTGCAGAGTCGGCGCACCTTTCCGAGCAGGTCTGACAAGCGTGGGTAGCTTTTCAGAAAGTGCTGAACCACCAAATTAAAGACGTGGGCCAGGCATGGCACGTGCATGAGGCTGCCGAGCTGCAGAGCCGCCACCAGGTTACGGCCGTTGTCACACACGACCATGCCCGGTTGGAGGCTCAGCGGAGCAAGCCAGCGGTCGGTCTGCTCTGTCAGACCCTGCAGCAGTTCGTGGGCCATGTGGCTCTTCTCTCCTAAGCTGAGTAGCTTCAGCACGGCCTGCTGCCGCTTGCCCACCGCTGTGCTGCCGTGCCGCGCGACACCGACTGCTGGCGACGTGCTGCTGCTGACACATCTTGATTGCGAGACAGAGGTTGCGTAGGAGGAGGAGGAGGAGGGTGGTTTAGTGGAGGAAGCATACATCGCCGCAGATACCACCACCGAGCTGGGGCCCGCAATTCTGGGGGTGGGTAGGACGTGAGCGGTCCCAGGCTCTGACTCTGTCCCAGCCTCCACTAAATTCACCCAATGTGCCGTCAGGGAGATATAGTGGCTCTGCCCGCCTGTGCTTATCCATGTGTTCGTTGTTAAGTGGACCTTGACAGTAACCGCAATGGTGAGGGCGCGTACAATGTTGCGGGAGACGTGGTCGTGAAGGGCTGGGACGGCACATCGGGAAAAATAGTGGCGACTGGGAACTGAGTAGCGCGGGGCCGCCGCCGCCATCGTACCTTTGAAAGCCTCTGTTTCCACAACCCTATACGGCAGCATCTCCAGGCTGATAAATTTGGCTATGTGCACGTTTAACGCTTGAGCGTGCGGGTGCGTGGCGGCGTACTTGCGCTTGCGCTCCAACACTTGCGCTAGCGACGGCTGGACGGTGCGCTGAGAGACATTGGTGGATGGGGCCGAGGACAGCGGAGGTGAGGGTGTGGGTGCAGGCCAGGAGACGGTCGTGCCTGTATCCTGAGAGGGGGGTTGGATCTCAGTGGCAGGTTGGGGCACAGGGGGAGAGGCAGCGGTGCAAACCGGAGGCGGTGAACGGCCTTCGTCCCACCTTGTGGGGTGCTTGGCCATCATATGTCTGTGCATGCTGGTGGTGGTGAGGCTGGTGGTGATGGCTCCCCGGCTGATCTTGGCGCGACAAAGGTTGCACACCACTGTTCGTCGGTCGTCTGCACTCTCAGTGAAAAACTGCCAGACCTTTGAGCACCTCGGCCTCTGCAAGGTGGCATGGCGCGAGGGGGCGCTTTGGGAAACACTTGGTGGATTATTCGGTCTGGCCCTGCCTCTACCCCTGGCCACCGCACTGCCTCTTCCAACCTGCCCTGCTGCTGCACTTGCCTCCCCCTCTGAAGACCTGTCCTCAGTAGGCGTAGCAAACCAGGTGGGGTCAGTCACCTCATCGTCCTGCTGCTCTTCCTCCGAATCCTCTGTGCGCTCCTCCCTTGGACTTACTCCAATTACTACTACCTGAGTGATAGACAACTGTGTCTCATCGTCATCGTCCTCCTCACCCACTGAAAGCTCTTGAGACAGTTGCCGGAAGTCCCCAGCCTCATCCCCCGGACCCCGGGAACTTTCCAAAGGTTGGGCATCGGTCACGACAAACTCCTCTGGTGGGAGAGGATTCGGAACCATTGCTGCCCATTCTGGGCAGGGGCCCGAGAACAGTTCCTGGGAGTCTGCCTGCTCCTCAGACTGTGTCATTGTATTGGAGTGAGGAGGCTGGGAGGAAGGAGCAGCAGTAGCCAGAGGATTCAGAGTTGCAGCAGTGGACGGCGCAGAACTCTGGGTGGTCGATAGATTGCTGGATGCACTTTCTGCCATCCACGACAGGACCTGCTCACACTGCTCATTTTCTAATAAAGGTCTACCGCGTGGACCCATTAATTGTGAGATGAATGTGGGGACGCCAGAAAGTGCCTCTCTCCTAATCCCGCAGCAGTCGTCTGCGATACATCTAGATCAGGAGCTCGGCCTGTGCCCACACCCTGACTTTGGCCTCCGCGTCCTCGCCCGCGTCCACGTCCACGTCCTCTAGGCCTACCCCTACCCCTCAGCATGGTGTATTACCAGTAGTGCAGAAACAGAACTCTGTACTTAAATGTGCCGCTTATTGACCTGTGGTTGGAGGCTGACTTCGCTTACGGAACGCACAGCAGAGCCAGGAAAGAATTTTGCGCAAGCCTGCTGTAACACTTATCTGGCTGCGTATTAATTAGGACTACTACCCCCAGCACAGATGCAGTACACTGAGGACGGTCACAGGCAGCCCAAATAGAAAGTTTTTTCCCAAATTTTTTTGGAAAAGCCCACTGCCTATGTAGACAGTATATCTCTTTCACTGTCCCTGCCTCACCACTACTGGCCCTGGACTATGTAAAATTACTGCAAATTGTTTCCCTCTGGACAGGATGACAGCGGTGATGCAACGGCCAACGCAGAGCCAGGAAAGAATTTTGCGCAAGCCTGCTGTAACACTTAGCTTAGAGACGCAGTACACTCAGGACAGTCACAGGCAGCCCAAATAGAATGTTTTTTCCCAAATTTTTTTGGAAAAGCCCACTGCCTATATAGACAGTATACGTCTTTCACGTTTTTCACTGTCCCTGCCTCAGCACTACTGGCCCTATACTATGTAAAATTACTGCAGACTGTTTCCCTCTGGACAGGATGACAGCGGTGATGTAACGGGCAACGCAGAGCCAGGAAAGAATTTTGCGCAAGCCTGCTGTAACACTTAGCTGGCTGCGTATTAATTAGGACTACTACCCCCAGCAGAGACGCAGTACACTCAGGACGGTCACAGGCAGCCCAAATAGAATGTTTTTCCCCAAATTTTTTTGGAAAAGCCCACTGCCTATATAGACAGTATATGTCTTTCACCTTTTTCACTGTCCCTGCCTCAGCACTACTGGCCCTATACTATGTAAAATTACTGCAGACTGAGGACGCAATGCTCTGCACGGTCGATATACAAAAAAAAACAAAAAACGTGCAACACTGCAAAAAGCAGCCTCAACAGTACTGCACACGGTCAGATGTGGCCCTAAGAAGGACCCTTGGGGTTCTTGAAGCCTAAAATAACTCCTAACACTCTCCCTATAGCAACTCCAGCAAGACAGCACTTTCCCTGAACTATGTCAGAATGCATCTGTGGCGAGCCGCAGGAGGGGCCGATTTATATACTCGGGTGACACCTGATCTCGCCAGCCACTCACTGCAGGGGGGAGGTATAGGGCTTGAACGTTGCAGGGGGAAGTTGTAATGCCTTCCCTGTCTTTCTATTGGCCAGAAAAGCGAGCTAACGTCTCAGAGATGAAAGTGAAAGTAACTCGAACATCGCGTGGTGCTCGCCTCTAGTAACGAGCATCTCAAACACGCTAATACTCGAACGAGTATCAAGCTCGGACGAGTACGTTCGCTCATCTCTACTAATTTTCTATTATTATTATTTTTTTTACACTTTAATAAACAAATTCCTGTTTCTTAAAGCAGCTAGATGGAATAAAGTTATAAATGAATAGTGTTTTCTTTTTCATATTCACATGCTATAAATGGCTACAAATGCATGTGTTTGAACCAGTGAACTACCCTAGATAACACTGGATAGTCTCCGTGGGTAAACGATAGGAACAATTGAAACTAAAAGTATGTGGCATTTGCAGGTGCATTCCAATGCTTAACATGTTTGCTGGAAATGAACATTCAAACATGAACCTGGTCCGATAATTCCACAGAACAACTTCCTTCAAGTGCTGCTTCTAGAGTCTTTCAGACAGTGGTGCTCATCTCTCCAAGTGACAGATTGAGGACAACTTGCAGAGGCTGAATGACAGAAATATAGATAACTCGGCTTTTGCAGATCTCAATGGAATGCAATTCTTCTAAAAGAGTATGCCATAATTGTCTATAATCACTGTCCAGCTCTATGCAGCCCTGCTTTAGGTAGCAGCTTGAGTCTGCTTTAAAAAATAAAATGCTTTGAGGGAACAACAGCACAGTAGGTAAAAGGGAAAAATAAAATATGCCTTTCATCCCTGAGAGATGTGTCTGACTCAAGATTCTTGAATATTACGGATGAGTGGATTAAGCATGTCTACTTGTATTTTGTGCTTCTCATTTTACAGATCAGATTGCTTTGAACCACAAAACAATTGTGTGCCCCATGATAGATGTCATTGACCACAATCACTTTGGATATGAAGCTCAAGCAGGAGATGCCATGAGAGGAGCATTTGACTGGGAAATGTACTACAAACGAATCCCAATTCCTCCAGAGCTACAAAGAACAGATCCCAGTGAGCCATTTGAGTAAGTAGGACAAAATGAAAAAGTACAATATACCCTAGATAAAGACTATAAGCCACAGTTATATCATAGATGATTCAGAACTTGTATATACAGTAGTATGTAGCAGAGATTAAAATATTAATGTACCAGAGATGATATTGCATATTTTTAGAACACATCATGCTAGAATGATAAGGTATCTTGAGTTTTCATAAATATTAACTTTCTGCTTTAACTTTAACTGTATACAGTTGCAATCACAATGATTCAACTCCCATTGTAAAATTAGGTTTATTCGACAAATTTACAACAATATAAATAACTCAATACAACTAATATAACAAATAGTTTCTCCGAAATCAAGACAAAGTGGCACTTTTAATGAATACTGCAGTCTAAGAATTATCCATCCCCCTGTATAGAATCCCTTATTGGAGGACATATTTGCAAATCAGGCATCTGAAGCACATCTGATGCAACTAATCAATGGCTTTATTAGTTGCATCAGGTGTGCTTAAGAGAAAACGCAAAAAATACCCCAACTGGCTAGAGCTTTGTTAACTGTGACATTTGATTGCATGTTAGAAATACTGCCAAGTCAAGAGAGTGGTCCAAAATGTTATGAGAAGAGATCAGTACACTTTGTACAATTAAGAAAAGGATACTAAAGATGGCAAAGAGATTGAATGTTCATAGAGATACAGTTGGAAGCATAGTTCGTAAGTTCAAAGTTAAAGAAACATTGGCTATACTACCTGGACTTGACTGAAAGAGAAAGCTCTCACGGACTGCCACAAGATTTCTGAGGAAGCAGCTGGTCAAAACCTCTCAAGTGACTGTAAAAGACCTGGACCAAGCTTTGATGGCATCAAGCACTGAGGTTTCCATTTGCACAGTAAGACCTCGTTCAGATTAGTGTGGTTCACACACTGTTACAACCACGTGTAAACCACACTTCTATAGAAACCAATTAGTTGCTATAGAAGTGCTCACACAGAGCTTTTTTTTACCAGGCCAAAATCTGCGCTGATAAAAAAGATAGGACAGTAAGTGCCGACTCGCCTGTCAGCTCTGTGCTGCGCTGCTATCCATGGTGCTGACCATCAGCTCCTGTGGGAGCCACGGCAGCACTCTGCCCGCAGTATGGAGATGTGAACGGGCTGCTCCACGTAGATTCTCATTCACCGCAGATTTTCTGCATGTGAGCAGCTTGGTTTACACGCTGTTGTAGCAGCATGTAAACCATGCTCTTCTGAACAAGGCCGAAGGCACATACTAAATGCTGAAGGTTTTTATGCCCACATTCCAAGATGTACACCTCTAGAGAAACAAAAGCACAGAAAACTAAGCTCCAATTTTCTCAAAACCATATAAATAAACCACATAAGCTTTGGGATTCTATTCTGTTAAGTAATGAAAAAAACTGGAACTGAAATCTCTGGATTAGCAGTAATACCTGGTGGGGAAGAATGAAGCATACATTGAAAACAATACCTTGTCTTCACTGAAGCATAGTGGTGAGTTAAAGGGGTTTTCCTGGGAGAATACTATTGATGACCTATCCTTAGGATAGGTCATCAATATTTGATTGGCTGAGGTCCGTCACTCAAGACCCCGACTGATCAGCTGATTGTGCGCCCACTGACAGTGCCACAATAACACAAGGGTCGGAGCAGAAGTAGCTGAAGTCTACGCTCCGACCTCTATGTGGTGGCCATCACTTGTAACTCCAATTGCAGCTTTCATTGAAATCAAACGCAAGCCATGTCTGCAGTTACACACACCAGCCATTATACAGAGGTTGAGGCGGAGATTTCTGCTTTGATCCCTGTGTTATTGAGGCACTGTCAGTGGGTGCACAATCAGCTGATCGGTTGGGGTCCCGAGCAATGGACCCCAACCGATAAACTATTGATGATCTAACCTGAGGATAGATCATCAATAGTATTCTCCCAGGAAAACCACTGTAATGCTGCTTTAGGGCTGCTTTGTTTCTTCTGGCACTAGAAGCATGCAACATACTACTGGAGTAGATAAAAGAACATGCAGGTAGGAAGATACAATTTTAGACTTACTTTCCATGAGGAGTCTACAAGTACCAGGAATGAAATATCAGAAAATCCTAGAAGATATCATGCCTTCTGTGAGGAAGCTGACACTTTGACACCATTTGACCTTCCAAAAGGAATTTTGGATGATCTCTAGTATACCTGAAAGTCCACCAAGGCTTGGTTTCCGAAATATACCTGGAAGATTCTGGAGAGGCCATTACAGTCGCCTCACTTGAACCTCAGAAAATCTTTGGTGGGATTTGAAGAAGGTGGTTGCAGAATACAAACCTAAGAATATAAGTTAACTGGGGGCTATGACCCATGAGGAATGTGCCAAGATTCCTCAGAAACACAGTTAGAGGATGTTGTCTAGCTATGTATCACATTGCAGCAGGTCATAACAGTAAAATGGTGCTCTACTAAGTACTAAAGATGCTTGCCATGAAAAGATGAATAATTCTGTCATGAAGAGGGATGAATAATTCTAAGACTGCAGTCATTAAAAGTGGAATTTTGTGTAGAACTTGGAGAAACCACTTGTTATATTAGTTGTTCTGAGCTATGCAAATTATTCTTGTTTGTTTTTGGCAAGCAGTTAAAAGTTTGTAAATTTGGCAAATAAACCTAATTTGTATTGGGCGTTGAATAGTTTTGATTGCAACTGTACATTGCATACATGATCCAATACATTATACTAAATAGGTCTTCATATTTGTTAAACCATTTTGTCAATACTTCTGTTAAGTGCATATTTTTGTCCAGCTTGGACATATGTAGTATTACCTTTTTGATTCTCGAAAACATCTTAAATTAAAAATCAATAACTTTGCAAATAATGTTAATTGAAAGCATTCTACTGTTTTCAAGTCCATAGCTTATGCATGCAAATATATATATATATATATATATATATATATATATATATATATATATATATATATATATATATATATCCCCACAGTTCAAACAAACCTTGTATAGTCTGCTCCAGCAGTCACATTCTCTTCTATTTTCTCTCTACTTCTTACTATTCTTTTAAATGTATGTGAGAAATAAGTAGGGAATAGATGGCAGAGAAGATGATATTACGATATGTGAACAAAGGTCAAAGTGTTGGACTTGTCTGATATGTACAGTACAGACTCGAATTATCATAGGTGAAACCCTTCATAAATAACTAATCTATAATTGATTGCTTGTGCTAGTGCGCCTAACACTCTCAATTTAATTTTAATTTCTGGGCTGCACTTGGACTTGCAAGTTCAGCTTGGCAATTATTGGCAAAATGCCAGTGCTATAGGTGGCTGCTAACACTCATGTACTAGTGTGGATATTTCTAAAAGCATTCTAGAGGCATTAGATAAAGGTGTCAAAATAGTCAAAATAGCAGCAAGAATATTTAGTACAGGGTATCTGAAAAGTGTGAAAGCACCCATATAGAATGAAAACAGTTTGGCGGATGGTGATCCAATTTTGCACATAAGTTGCGAGGGAAAGGGGAAAACTATTGGGTCAAGTCACCAACCTGGTGGCCTTTTTGAATGTTGTAATCTTGGATTCAACTCTAATTTGTCCAATGGGAAGGTAGGTGAGGAATATATAAAACTGGGGGAGAATTTCACCAGAAAAGCAGTGGTGTGCTTTATATTACCATAACTTTATTGGTTCTCATGTTAACACAGTAATTATTCTTCAATACACGGATTGTGAATTATGGCGTTCTCTCAATCAGAAACTTTTGAGATCCACCTTTGTCAGATGTTGCAGCATCTTCAATTTATAAGGATGCCATTTATGTGTAGACAAAATTTTCTGTATGCAGGCATCGCTAAACCCACTTACTTGAGACAGACAACGAGTGCTATGTTGTAGGCTCTTGCTGTTGTGGTCTTTAGGCATCCGGATTTTGGTTTATCAATGACAGAAACTGTTTCTCAGAAACTTCTTTCCAAATTCTGAGAAACCGATTCTGACTGTGATATACCAAAATCTGGATGAGAAAGTACGGTACTGATGAAGCATAAGCAACTGCTGTTATGGCCTCATTAAGCGAGAGCCCACAACATAGCACTCGTCTGTCTCAAGAAAGTGGGATTAGCCGTGCCTCCCTACAGCAAATTTTGTCTATGTATAAATGGCATCCTTACAAATTGCAGATGCTGCAACAATTGAGGGAGGACGATCTCAATACATTCTGCTTACCATAGCTACCTCATTCAAATAGCTTGTAATGAAGAAAAATCACTGTGTTGGCATGAGAACTAATAAAGTTATGTTAAAATAAAGCATTGTTTTTCTGGTGAAATTCTCGACCAGTTTGATATATCACATACCTACTTTACCTACCTGTCTGTCACTTTGGGCACGTGACCTAATGGGTTGTCCCTTCCCCTGCAGCTTGTATGCAAAATTGAATCACTATCTACCAAACCGTTTTCAATCTATATGGATATTTCCAAACTTTTGAATCACCCTGCATATTTGTGCAAAATGAGTTTACATCAGAAACCGTATTTACTAAGAGTCGATTGAAATCAAGTCCATCTATCTACAAAGTAATTTTGCATCTATGAAGTCATAAGGCAGTACATGGACTTCAGTAGAGATATCTGTGTGCCACTATATGGTGTTGCAATGAGCATTCAGTGCAGAGCATATGTTTGCAATACTGGATGCAGTAGACTATGCCTTGTTTTTTTTTTAACACAGTAGCACTATGACAATCAATGAGAAAAACATTTTTGTTCCTCATTATAACATCCGAGGTACATCATTACCAGGTCAAAACAAGATCTTATATCTGGCATCTTAATCCTATCTGGATTCCACTAATAAATAATATTGCCATTGCTCAACACAGGGAGGAACATTTTACAGTTAATATTGGCTCAACGAATTCTGCATTGGTCTGGGATATTAGGAAAGCCTCCCTACGAGGCCTGTTGATACAGAACATCTGTAGAGTTAAGAATCAGAGCACAAATATAGGAGAGGAACTCAATAAATGGGTCACTGAAACCGAATCATTTTTTATCAACCAATCGACAGATGCTGATAGAGTCTTATGTCAAGTCTTATATCAAGATCACACCAATACTTGCTGTCTGAGTTTCATGGCCCACTACTTTTGAAGCAAAATGGAAAAAAGATCTTGGTCCATTGGAAAATGGGCAATGGTGAAAGACATTGGAAAGAATTCCTCAGCTTTCATTCAGTGAAGCTCATAGGATCTCACACTTAATATCTGATACACATAGTATACAGAACACCACTCTTCCTATATAAAATCGGCCTCAGAGAATATTTCATTGTTCTCCTACATGCCCTAGGTTAACAAGATTCTAGAAGGGAATAACTGATCTAATAAATTTTGTATACAATATAACTATTCCTTTAATACTTTATGTATGTATACTCGCTTATGTGAAACATTTTCCCTTTTCAGAATGTACAAAATTCGCAATGGCTAGACTATTATACTTAGCACGAAAATTGATGGCTCAAAAATGGAAACAAAACTCTCCTCCAACAAATAGAGAATATATAAATAAAGCTAATTGGCTTGGAGACATCGAAAAGCATATATAAGTAGAAGTCTATCCTTTGTAGTTCTCATTCTTTTTAATCGACTTCTGATGTTGGCTTAAAAACCTGTATCAAAACTGCATGTGCGTTTTTCAAAAAGTGCTGTGTGTGAAGCCACCCTAGTGGTTGTGGAGAGAGGGAGCTCCTCATAGCTGTAGGGTACATTCACATCTGGTGCAAATGTTGCAGATTTTCTGCAATCAAAAATTTGCACCAAAATTTGCATCAAAAACTGTGCTAAAATCTATACCATTGGTGCAGATTTTGTAGTGGATTTTTATGTGGATCTACAGCAGACTTCACCCATTCAATTGAAAAGGTGAAATCTGCTCTGGATCCTCATCAGAAACCAGATTAAAATTTGCACCAGTGGTAAAGATTTTGGTCAGATTTTAATCTGGTTTTGACATGGATTTTAGTGTGAATTTTCCATAGTGGAAAATCCACAACATCTCCGCTACATGTGAATGTACCTGTATACTGCTCATGGAGAAAGGAGATTGGCTAAAGCCTGAGTTTGTTCTACATACTTTATAGACTCCATAACAGCCTTGGTAGATGCCTTTCTGATGACCTTGATAGAAAAATGGTCGAATCAAGATACAAATTATACAAAAAAACTAAAAACTCATTTTATATTCACTATTTGAGATCTCCTCTTTAGATACTAGGGGTTATGAAGAGTAAATGTTATCTCCCAACTGGTGATTTATTATAAGTGAAACAACATGGAAGGTGGATTCGTGAATAAGAGGAAATATGGGATATCTAAATCAATCTTAGTTTTCATCATTTATGTCATATTAATTCTACTGCAATTTATGTGACTTGTATTTAATCAGGTTTATGAAAGCTGAAACTTCTCATCCTTAAAAAGTACACTACTTTATTTAATATTAACGTACGGTACATCAAAGCCGCAGTCAAACAAAATTAAGTTTAGTATATGAGGTAGGCTTTCTGGCAACTTTCTAAATGACACACTGTTAATGAATTACGCCAGATGATGCAGTTTATGTTATTGTGCCATGTTGGAGATTTGGAGTAAGAAGCACATCAAGGCAACTTTCACAAAATCCATTAATCCTCATCCTGACCTTGTTTATTTCAATTACCCAGCACTTTACTGCAAATGGCAAATCTCTATAAAGCAAGCTTTATTTTGTCTTACTTCGATGTGGTACGAATAAGAACTAACTCACTCATTAACTTCCAGAGGAAGAGTTGGTTTATAGAGATGCACCGAATATATACAAAGATAACAGAGATAGACAGATAGATAAATATTAGGGTGCGGGCAGACGAGCGTAGGCGTATTTACGTTCGCACGAGCGCAACGTATAATCGCCCGAGCGATCGTTTTTCACCGATCACGACCAGAGCTAGAAAGCGTATTTTCGTTTGTTCCTACTTTGCAAATGGTCTTTTCGGCGATCGAATATGCGTTGGCGCGTATTTCGGTCGCATATGTTCCGTTTTTTTTCGAATTGCCGTTTTAACGCGCCGTAAAATCGCCCATGTGAACGAATACATTCGAAACCATTGCCTCAGATGGTCACGTATATACGTTTGGTCGCAAAAACGCGCCGTTTATGCGCTCGTCTGCCCGCACCCTGAGATAGATAGATGATAATAACAATTATATATCATTTTAAAGAGCTGCAACATATTCCACAGTACAAAGATATTTGAACTGATGGTTTTACTACATTAAGCAAAGCAGAGGAGGGCTCATAATGCTGCACATAGGGAAGTTACAAAACTCTTGCTACTATGGTGATATTGTACTAACTGGTCATTATCACAGGATTCTGACTGAGGTATTTATGAAGCAATGTAGCTGTATTGGAGTGGCGCAGAGTGTTAAGGCAGCAGAAATGCAGACCTAAGCTCTCGCTCACGACCTGAAGGTTGCGGGCTGCTTGGTACATGTAGTCGGCTCAAGGTTGACTCATTTTTTTGAGGTTGGTAAAATGAGTAACCAGCTTGTTGGGTAGTAAAAGGTGACTGGGGAAGGCAATGGCAAACCACCCCACAAAAACAGTCGGCCAAGAAAAAGTCACGGGGTGACATCACCCTAGGCATGAGTCATGACTTGGTGCTTGTACCAGGGAACTTTACCTTATACAGGCATTGCTCCCTGGATCTTATTATGGCACTGTGTCTGAGGTATTCGGGCTTTTATGTTGGTTCTCTGATTTTATGGGGGTCATCTGGTTTGGGAATTCAGTTTAAGAATATTATACATTTAATTTTAGCCTTGTTACAAAGAAACCTTCATCTAACAAGCTTCATTAATCTTATAAATAGCATCAGTTACCAACCTAGTTGAATTTGTTTATTCTTTTCTAGAAATAAGGGACATTAATTTAAACTACGATACAAATCAGTAAAACAAAATAACATTTTACAGCTGATTACACCTTTAACAACTCAAGCAATTATTCAAAGTTATTTTGATCCACTATCTACCATGTTAAAAAGAAGATGCCTAAGGTTGAAGTAGCCACACAGAGTGTGAATGTTAAGCAAGTAAACTAGATATTTAAACACTTTTGTTCTGGTGCACAAGATTGTAATGACAAGAATAAAGAACACAGGTCACCTGCTGCCTAAGGTATGCCACTACAGTATGTCAATACTCTATTGATTCTCACTCGCCTTACTTAGGCGAAGACAAACAGGGGAAGGAAAAGATTTTGTATGCATTCATTTGGAGGCTTAAGTAGAGCACGGTGCTAGATAGAATGTGAAATAAATGATATCCTCATTGAAAAAGGCAAAGCAGGAAAACAATCATTATGGCAATTTAGAAAATGGGCATGTTGTAAATACTGCAGGTACAAATTATTGTTTTACAGATGGAAACAAACCCTGTGGGTTAAGGATTTGTTTTAAGCCTTGCTTGCCTGAGATTTTTATATATATATAAATATACATGTTAATTATTGGGAACGTTAAAAGTAAATCCCTTTACTAATGTGTTCTACATTTGTTGTAATATAACTTGTATCTTTAACATGGCTGGTTAAAATAAAGCTTTTCAGATTCCATATAGAATAGGAGTGGTAAATATTTTAAAAAGCTGAAATCCTATTAGCTAGTGGAACAAAATGTCATTGCTCCAAGTAAGCGAAAAAAAATACTCTAGTAGATATTATACTTTTTAATGGCTAACAAGAAAAAATGATGCAGTCAGGACTAAGCATAATTCTTCATTAGGCTATATAGCCAAGTTATAGCCAAATCTTTTGAAACTGATAAAAACTTTTGGTTTTGACACAGTTTGCTGCTTCATTGTTTTTAGATCTCTCAGGGTGGGTTCACACGAGCGTGTTTTTGTGTGAACTTAGGTGCGTACATACGTGCGCACCTAGATACGAGCAAAAACACGCGTGAACACAGCTGCGTGCTTGTTGTCAATGGAGCCGCGGCTGCTGCCGGCGGCTCCAATGAAAACATTGCTCTGCCGGCACCCCTGCATTCTTTTTCAGGGAAGAGCTTTACATATAAGCCCTTCCCTGAAAACAAAAAATTTTAGTGTAAAAAAAAAAAATTACTTACCTGTCCGCCGCTGCCGTGACGCCCGAGGGCATGAAGAACACATCTGCTGCATGCGGCAGATGTTTCCTTCACCCCCGCTAGTTAAAATAATTTCCTGCTGCTACATCTGCCACATCTGTGGCAGATGCAGCAGAGGAATTCTTTAATTCTCAACATGACAGCTGCGGTAGAGAATACTGCTGCCGGCACCCCGTCATTGGATTTCAGGGAAGGGCTTTAAACATAAGCCCTTCCCTGAAAATCCAAGAAAAGTAGTATAAAAAAAAAGCATACTCACCTCCCTTCTGTAAGGACTGGCGGTTCGCGGGTCCTTCGTGACCACACTGCCGGTCCTGTCACACGTGCGGCTGCTGTGCGGCGCAGGGGGGCCCCGGTCCTCATCACCCCCCCTGGCCGCCGAGCTCCCCCTCACCGCCGGGTTGCTAGGGACGCGATGGGTGTTGCCCCACATCGTGTCCTCCGTATTATGGCAACCAGGTATGTGTCTCCTTTTCTGCCTCCTGCAGTGCTGGGGGCGGGTTCCCCAGTGCTGCTGGGTGCACTCAGCTGCTGTCAGGCTCCCCGCCCCAATCAGCTGCTGGGGCGGGAGCTCTGACAGCATTTAAACCTGCTTGTGTGTACAGACCAGTGCCTGTGTTAGTTTGGTCTTTCTGCTATACCAGCGTACTCTGTGTTTTGACTCCTGATATTGACTCTCTGCTTTTGACCTGACGTTGCCTTTGCCTGACCCTCTTGTACCGCAATCCCTCTCGTTGCCGACCCGGATTGTCCGACTCTCCTTGTTGTTGTTTGTTCCAGTGTCTGTCCGTTTGTTAGTCCCAGTGTTCCCCTTCCTTAGTGAGTGTAGGGACCGTCGCCCAGTTTTCCTCCCTGGGGCTTAGTCTAGGGGGGCAAGTAGGTAGGGACAGGGGTTGCGGGTATTTTCAGGGATTTCCAGTTTCCCGGACCCCGAGTCCTGACAGCTTCAGCTGCCGGAGCTTAGCTGCGACTTCTGGCGCTGTCCCCGGCTCTGTAGTTCTCAGCTATCAGCAGCCAGGGATTTGAAATCTTTGCCTGCTGGTAGCCCTGATTGTGATTGTCTGAAGCGCTCAGCCAATCACAATCAGAGCTACCAGCAGGCGGGGATTTCAAATCCCTGGCTGCTGATCGTTCAGAACTACAGAGCCAGGGACAGCCAGGAGAAGACACGGCTGAGCCCGGCAGCCAAAGGAAGGTGAGTATGTATTTTCGGGGGGGGGGGGGGGGGGGAGGTTTAACACTTTTCTTTGTTTTTCAGGGAAGGCCTTATATTTAAAGCCCTCTCCTGAAAAACATTTCAGAGGTGCTGGCAGCAGGATCCTCTACTGCAGCTGTCATGTTTGATTGGTCCCGCTGAGCCAATGAGAGGCAGCAGTCACTCACCCATTCATGAATTCATGAATGGGTGTGTGAGTGAGACCTGCCTCTGATTGGTGAGGCTGTGACCAATCAGAGGTAGCTCATTCAGCAGGCAGGGATTTTAAATCCCCGGCTGCGGAATACTACAGAGAGCAGTTCAGAGAACTGCCGCCGGCCGCCGCTGAACTCCGTCTGCCAGGACCAGGTGAGTATATATATATTTTTTATTTTTACATGAATTGCAGGGAAGGGCTTATATATTTAACCCCTTCCCGAAAATTCATCCCGCGATCGCCCGCAGCGCATTGCTTGCTGCTATTGTGGCTTAATAGTGATACATGGGAACTTGAGATGCAGCCCAACATGTAGCCCCTGTCTGCCCTATCCGTTTCTATGTCGTTCCCATCACTTTTGTGAATTTCCCAGATTTTCACAAATGAAAACCTTAGCGAGCATCGGCAATATACAAAAATGCTCGAGTCGCCCATTGACTTTAATGGGGTTCGTTACTCGAAACGAACCCTCGAGCATCGCGGGAAGTTCGACTCGAGTAACGAGTACTCGAGCATTTTGGTGCTCGCTCATCTCTAATAAGTATGTTTCTTCAAGTGTTTTTGGTTATTCCCGGGCTGATGGTAATATGTTATTATTTTAAGACCAAATCGCTCCCCTCTCCAAAAATTTTTTTTTAACTAATTGGGATCCGTTGAAAATATTTTAAAAAATGAATCCACAGACCTTTCCATGGTGTCAGGATGTCACTTCCAGTTTCAGGATTCCTAGTGTCCCCCGAATCCTCCCAGCATCTCTACCATACCGGCCAGTCTTGGCCCGTGAGAAATTATCACATGATCTCGTATTCTGATCAAAACAATCCTATTTACTGCTTTACTAACGCAGTAATGGAGTGATATCCTCATGGATACTCTTTTGGCATATGGGTAATGGGGGGCTACAGATATGTTCAGTAGATGATCCTGTACAGTGTACCAAATTTTATACTCACTGAGCGGCAATTGTATCTAAACTCTCTTTCTGCTATTGTAGCCCCTTTAAGAGAAAAAAGGCTCTAAATGCAGATGTGATATGGCATGTGTCAAACTTATCAAACATTGAACATATCATTTAGTGTATGCAATGTGCCATTAAGAAAGTACACTACAATTTGCCATTTCTTATTTCAGAAAAGCAAGTATATTTTTTTATATCTAAATGCTTGTAGCACATTAGAATAATGCACCGGCAGTGGCTGAAGAACTGAATAACATCATTTTTCATCTTAGCTGCTCATCTTTCCCTTTAACAGAAAGTAGTTTTGGTGCAATCATTATTTCTCTTAGACCTATCGTGATGCATGAATAATTCAAAATGACAATATTCCAAAGTGTTAAATGACAATTTCTAGCATTCTACATGGATTTTACATGCTTCATGCATATCTGATGCTACCACCTAATCCTCTACCCAAAAAATTATGTGCATGAAAAAAGCGTGTTTTGTGATGGTTACCATCATTAGAAAACTGAAGCCCAGGAGGAAAAAAAATGATCAATGGCAGAGCGCTTATCACACTTTCCTCTACCTAATGAATTCAGTAGGATGCTTGACCATGGCAACTAAAGAGCATCTAAAAGGTTAACAGCTTTGATTGGAGTTGTCTGCAATGCTGACTTCTAAAGCTAAGCTGGAGTCCTCTATTACATACTAAGCGCCATATATTTTATCACTGTGGCTGGGTGTCAGCTGTATATGACAGCGGATATCCACCACATATGGAGTGGGCGTGGCTACTAGGCCTGCTCTATACTAACCATGAACAATCTAATGTTAAGTAACCACTTCAATACCACTCATAGATTATAAACATCCAGGTAGTCTTTATCTACCGCTGCAGGGACATTTTAAAATGTCTTTGCAGAGAATTCTCCCCCATTTCCCCCACTGTTGAGGAGCTCCATGATCTGACAGTCTAATAACAGCTCAGAGCATAGAGCTTTGCCTGGTGACCAATCAGCATGGTTGCCAGCTGTGACAGTGACAAAGTTTTGCTGTGCCCTCCCACTGCATCTCGAAGGTCAGGCAGCAAATCTCATAAAAAGGAAAGTTAAAAAATGGTGCTGACATAATGTGGACATATGGTAAATGTAATTTTTTATCTATTTTCTGTGGTATGACTATTTGTATTACAGGCAGAAAATATCGAATTTTGAAAAATGCTAATTTTTTTCACATTTTCTGTAAATTTAAAAGAAAAAAAAAACACCAAACATACCAACCAAAATTTTCCAGAGGGGCCTGGACATCTTTCTTGAGCGACACAATATTATACATTATAATTATTAATAACTTCTAAGGGTTGTTGATGCAGGAATTATTCTGATTGCCAGATTGGAGTCGGGATGGAACTTTTTCCCTCAATTGAGGAAAATTGGCTTCTACCTCATAGGGTGTTTTTTTTGCCTTCCTCTGGATCAATATTGCAGGGTGATAAGCTGAACTGGATGGCCATATGTCTTTTTTCAGCTTTACATACTAGGTTACTATGTAGTAATAATAATAATAATCTTTATTTGTATAGCACCAACTTATTCCGCAGCACTTCTGAGGCATGGGGAGCTCAATCAGAACTGTGCATGTTGGGTGTGATTTGAGGGCGGGGGACTAAATCAGAAGAACTGGTATGCTTCTTTGAAGAGGTGAGTCTTTAGAGTATGTTGAAATTCTGTGCATCAGGGAGTCCTCTTTTACATACTAAGCGCCATATATTTTATCACTGTGGATGTCAGCGAATGGCAAAGCACAGAGGCGTCTAAGAAGCAGCTGGATAGGAAGATGAGTCTAGCTGCCACATTTAGTATGGAGGGGAGAGTCTGGTGCGGGGAAGGCCAATTAACAGAGAGTTGCAGTAGCCAAGCTGGGAATGGAAGAGGGCAACCATGAGAGTCTTCAGTGTGTCCGTGGTTGGTCAGGAACAGACGGATTTTTGCAATGTTCCTGAGATGCAGGTGGCAGGTTCAGGCCAGGAATTGGATGGGGTAGGGGGGGTGAAGGAGAGTCTAATGTGACCTCAAGGCAGTGGGCGTGCTGTCTGGGGGATATGGTAGTGTCAGCTACTGATATGGAGATGTTTGGGGGAGGTCGGCTGGTAGAGGGTGGAAAAATAAGAAGGTCAGTTTTTGAGGGGTTAAATTTGAGAAAAAGGTAGGACATGGTGTTTGAGACAGCGGACAGACATTCAGAGATGTTTTGGAGGAAAAGTGCAGAGATGTCATGGGAAGAGGTGCATAGCTGGGTGTCATCAGCGTAGAGGTGATGATAGAGGCCAAATTTGCAGATGGTTTGGCTGATTGGGGCTGTATAGATAGAGAAGAGAAGGGGACCAAGGACCGAGCCCTGGGAAACCATGACAGCGAGCGAAAGTGGAGAGAAGGTAGAGCCAGCCAAAGAGATGCTGAAAGTGCAGTCAGAGACAGGAGGAGAACAAGGAGAGAGCAGTGTCCTTTAGGCCAATAGAGTGGAGCATAGCAAGCAGGAGGTTATGGTCAACAGTGTCAAATGCAGCGGACAGGTCAAGGAGGATTAGTAGGGAGTAGTCGCCCTTTGACTTGGCCATTGTCAGGCCATTAGACACTTTTTTTAGGGTGGTTTCGGTCGAGTGGAGGGGGTGGAAACCGGACTGGAGGGGGTCGAGAAGGGAGTTATCAGAAAGAAAGTGTGTGAGGCGAAAATAGGGCCAGACGTTCAAGTAATTTGGAGATGAAGGGGAAGTTAGAGATAGGTCAGTAATTGGCAGCATTCATCGGGTCAAGGGGTGGTTTCTTGAGCAGAGGGGATATGATGGAATGCTTGAAAGAGAAGGGGAAAATACCAAAGGACAGGGAGAGGTTAAAGATGGTAGTGAGGTGGGTGATGACAACTGGAGATAGGGACTGGAAAATGTGAGAGGAGAGAGGGTCGATAGCACAATGGTTTTGGGGCGAGCAGCGGAAAGCAGTCTGGACACTTCTTCTGATGTTGGTTCAAGTACAGATAATGAGCAAATGGTGGATGGGGTGCTGAAAAGGCTGGTATCAGGGCTAGCTGTACAATGTTTGGGGAATTCTTTATGGATAATTTCAATTTTTTTTCTTTGAAATGTGCAGCTAGTTCTCCAGCACTGAGGTATGTCATGGGGGCCTGGTTTTGGGGGCTTAGGAGGGAAGGGAATGTGTCTTTTGGGGTTATGAGATAGTGAAGAGAGGGAGGTGAAATAAACCTGTTCGGCATGGTGGAGGGCCAGATTGTACATTTTAAGCATAAATTTGAAGTTAGTGAAGTCTGCAGGCTGTTGGGATTTACACCACATCTGTTCAGCGTACCTATGGCACTGCCAAATGAAGCACATTTGGGGCATGAGCCAGGGTTGCTGTGGTCTCCAGTTGATGGCTCTGGTCACCGGGGGGTGCCGCTTCATCCAGGGCACATCTGAGGGTGGTGGGGTGATGTTCGGCAGCTAGGTTGGGCCTGAGACAAGAGAGATGGGGGACAAAGGTCTGTGCGAACTGTTGGGTGTGGATTGTCTGGAAGTTCCTGGAGGTGCAATAGATTGGGGGTAAGGGGAGATGTTAGGGTGCCCAATGGAGAGGGAGAGGACATTGTGGTCTGAGAGTGAGGAGTTAGTAAAGTGAGAGGCGGAGCAGAGGCAGAGGAAGATTAGATCGAGAATGTTACTGTGTCTATGAGTGGGGGAGTCGGAGGGTTGTGATAGGCCGAGGGAGGAGGTGAGGGTTAGAAGTTGGGAGTAAGATGGGGAGATGGGGTTGGTAATGGGGATGTTGAAGTCCCCAAGGATGGGGGTTGGGAGTTTGCAGGACAGAAAGTGGGGGAGCCAGGCAGCAAAATGGTCAAGGAATAGGCAGGTGGAGTCCGGGGGCTGGTAGATAACTGCGACACATAGGGGGAGTGAACGGAAGAGTACTATGTTACTATGGGGGCTAGTTACATAATGAATTTTTTTTTTTAATCACCACAGTAGCTCTCCGAATAAAGCTTTTCTGCATGAGCACAAAAGATATAAATTTCTAACTTTAAGTATTTCTAATTTAAAACGTATTTATTCACGGTGACCTAGAGCAGCCTGAACTGGAGAAACACATTGACTGATGTGTGGTCCATTATTAATTAAATAGCAAATACAACATGTAATGTATTTTCAAACAATGCATCATCTTTGCGATATGCCGGCTTTTTCCTTATTAACCTATGATTAATTAATGTTGTTTTTCTGTGAGTAGTCATTTTTATATAATGCTATAGCAGTATTGGCATATCCATTTCTCTTAGCCTTTATGAATTTAACATTTGGAGTTGATCTGAAAGCTAAATAATGCCTGAGGAAAGCAGCATGAAATAATTATATGTTTATTGGGTGGAAAAAGTGTGTTAGTGCAGTGTGTTCAATACCAAATCGATAGAAATGGATGTACCAAGAAAACCAGTCTGTAGCTAACATATTTGAACTGCTTTTTCTCTTTTCTAAAGAATACAACAGTGAGCACAATCTATTGTTGGAGAGTTATCATTAATAATATGTTCAAATGCAGCAGTAGGATATTACAATTAGAAGCTCATAGATTGCTATCAGTGACACATAATAATGTTCTGTCTTAAGAAGAAATGAGAGCTTTAATGCATTAAAGTGAGTTAAAAAGCATTACTTCTAGTTGCGGGAAGATATAAACATACTCAATTATAATAAGGAGTTTAATATTCATAACACCAAGTAATGACTGCACTGCGATTTCAACAATCCTAAAGTAAGTAACAATTCGTACTCATTAACCCCTTCAGGACCAGCGTTTTTCATTTTCATCCCCACATTCAAAGATCCATAACTTTTTCATTTTTCCATTGACATAGCCACACGAGGGCTTGTTTTTTTGGGGAACCAGTTGTATTTTTAATGCCGCCATCTAATGTACCATATAATGTACGGAAAAGCATTTTTAAATGTTTAAGTGTGGAGAAATTAGAAAAAAAAACAATTGCACCAATTTTTGGGGGATGGGTAGTTTTTACAGTGTTCACAGTGCAGTAAAAATGAAATATGAACTTTGTTACATGGGTTAGTAAGATTATGTTGGTACCAAAGAGTTTTTCTAGTTTAAAAAAATTTTTTAAAGGGGCGTGGCCTGGACGAGCTTAAGATGGCCGTGTAAATCCGGAGCTCCGCTCGGTCTTCCACCTAAACGCTACCCTTAGCTGATGAAAAAGAGCTTCCCCGCTCGCAAAAGACCTCCAGTAACCTCCCTGGACCTGAGCACTCACCAGGAGATGTCCCGACGCCGAGCTCAGCGCCCGCAGCCGAAGCGGCTGGAGGAGTTCTTCACAGCGCCGACAGCTAAACTGACACCTGCAGCGAGCGCTCCAAACTCTCCCGCGCCCTGCACAAGCACAAGAGGAGAAGGCTCTCTCTCCCCACCGGCACCGGAGGACTCCTCACCAGATCGGTCTCCTGGAATTGCGGTGAGTGACACTGCAAACACCTCAGACCACATTAAAAAGGCTGACAAAAGGCTTAGCAGTGCCCCACAATATGCCCACAAAATGGCGCCCGGCACTCCCAGGCACACAACACCAGAGGAAACTGCTTTTGACAGTCTGAATAAGCAGAACAAGCAGAGTTCTCAATCTGGGGAGAGTTCTCCCACAGATCATGTATTACACACCTCCGACACTGAGCTCCAAGAATCCCTAGCTCCTCATAAGCCCGCAGAAAAAAGGCATAACATGTCTCCACATGTTGCCCACAAAATGGCGTCGGTCTCCTCTTCATCTGCAATGAAGGGACAGTCCCCTACAATAAGTCCACTCAAACAGAAACCCAGAATGGAAGAGCCATTTAACAAAGAACTAAATACCCCATCTATAAAAGAGTACATTACAGCTCTCCCTTCATCCTCTCAACCAGCTTCAGAGTCTTTCATTAAGGAGATGGTGATCGCTTTAAGCGACTCCCTACAACACAATTTTAACTCTTTGAAAACATCCCTTAAAGCCACATTAGAAGACCTAGGAGAAAGAGTATCTCATACAGAAAATAAAATGGGAGAATTCTCTCAGTCGCATAATGCATTGATAGATGCGCACTACGAGCTGGTAGAGGAAGTAACCCAACTTAAAACGAAATTAGCCGACATGGAGGACAGAAACAGGAGAAACAATATTAAATTCCGTGGAATCCCGGAAAACATCTCAACATCTGAAATTCCAACATACTTAAACAGTTTAATGGCTACTTTACTCCCCAATGCCTCCAATCTAGACCTATCAATTGACAGAGCGCATAGGCTGCCCAAGCCTAGATTTCTCGCAGACTCTATCCCAAGAGACATTATTGCAAGAATACACTTTTTCCAGACAAAAGAAGCCCTCATGCTAGCCGCGAGGAAAGTAAATCCGCTACCAGCGCCCTTTGAAAATATCCGTCTATATACAGATTTATCCAAAACCACTATGCAGGAGAGAAAGAAATTCTCCTCATTCACCGAAGCTCTACGCCATGCAAAAATTCCATATAGATGGGGCTTCCCGACTAAAATCCTGATAAAGAAAGACGACACTATCCACGTTATTCTCAAACCAGAAGATGCCGTCCAGATTTGCAGAAAATGGGGGCTAAATATACCTCCACCACATAACCAAAATACATTCTCAAAGAACAGCCACGCGAAAGATCAAAGGCCGCCTTACAACTAACCACCTTCTGAGAAGAGGAAGTTCCTTCAATCTTTACCTCTCGAAATTATGAGGTGGTCAGGCCCGGCGTTTTCCAGGCGAACTTTTCCCCCCCAATATTTTTGGTACAGGTTCTTAACCTGAAACAAACCATACCTCACCCTATTTCACACCTGAAAAGTGAAATATTACTGCCTTGATTCTTATTTCCATTCTTTCTCTTTTTCTTCCTTCCAATCTTAAAAGTAAAATTTGCAACGTTATTTTGCTATATTGAGATACTTTAGATATCTGTTAAGGAATAGAAAAAGTGGTTTCACCGTTAATTTGTTAATCCTCTTAACCACTAACAGGTCCACGTAACGCCCGACTCTCCACGTCTCTCACCTCCTATTTCAACAAAAGTAGAAACAATGCCAATAAAGATATTTTCTATAAACGCAAATGGGCTGAATTCCCCTTTTAAAAGATCCTCACTATGGAAGGAGGCAATTTCCTCCAACGCGGATGTTGTGTGTGTGCAGGAAACTCACCTTGCATCCTCCACTTCCTTGACACTACTTCACAAAAAATTCCCTAAAATTTTTACTGCATGCTCCTCAAAAAAGAAAGCAGGGGTTTTAATAGCATTTAGAGATACTATTCATACAGAAATTCTTTCAGAAACCGCAGATCCTGACGGTAGATATCTCATCCTGACAGGGTTATTAAACTCTAAACCATTTACACTCGTAAACCTATACGCGCCTAATTACGCCCCGCTACGCTTCTTAAATAAACTAATGAGGAAAATTAGGAAATGCGAAACAGGAACCTTAATCATATGCGGTGACTTTAATGCAGTCCCGGATAAATTAATGGACTCATCAAGAGGACAACTAAGATCCTCTCCCTCTCTGCTACCCTGGCTACATAAGGAAAATATCTTTGACACTTTCAGATGCTTAAACGCATCCTCGAAAGAATATTCCTTCTACTCAGCTAGATATAAGTCCTTCTCCAGAATTGATCTCATCCTAACCAACAAAAACGCTCTACCTCTACTCACGGGTGCCCAAATAGGCACAATAACATGGTCCGACCACGCCCCAACACTACTCTCCATAAATCTGGAAGGCTCACAGGGAAAAACAAAAACTTGGAGAAACAATACGTACCTCATGAAAATCCCGAAATTTCGTGAAAAAATCCAGGCAGACCTAGGAGAATATTTTTCAAACAACACTACCTCTGAGGTATCCCCACTCACTATATGGAATGCTCACAAAGCATTTATAAGAGGTTCCTTAATTAAAATTAGTTCACAATACAAAAAGGAAAAAACGAAACACTTAGACACGCTTATAACTCAGATATCCATCACAGAACAAAAATTACGCGAGTCCCCTACGGAAAAGATACACGAGGAACTGTTTGAATTAAGACATAAACTTAGGAATACCCTGCTCGACAACTACGACAGAGAGCAGAAATCATTCCGCTCCACCTTCTACATTTCCAACAATAAACCCTCACGCATGATGGCGAAAATGGTCAAAAAAAGAATACAAAAATCTTCAATTCCCTTCATTCTAGACCCAAACAACCAAAAGACAAAACTATTCCATCCCAACCAAATATCAGAAATCTTCCGACAATATTATAAAAAACTCTATAATTTAAGGGAAGATAAAGACACGCCCCAACCATCTCCTCAGATAATAAACTCCTTTCTAAAGAAAATAAAACTTCCAACCCTTACAGAAAAACACCTAACCTACTTAAATACTCCTATCTCATCCGAGGAAATTAAAGACACCATTCAAACTTTAAAACTACAGAAAGCACCTGGTCCAGATGGATTCTCGAATGATTACTACAAAACCTTCTACTCACCTCTGGTCTCTCATATGTCACAGGCTTTCAACCAAGGCATCCAACAACATTCTTTCCCCCCGGAGATGTTAGAAGCAACGATAGTCACAATTCCCAAACCCGGGAAAAATCCCACCTCCCCGGAAAACTTTAGGCCTATCTCGCTACTTAATTGCGATATTAAAATCTATGCAAAAACCATCGCCCGCAGACTCATAAATATCCTACCTGATATAGTGCATTCAGATCAGGTAGGTTTCACTAGTGGAAGACAGGCATCAGATGCGACCAGAAGAATTCTAAATCTGATCCATAAAAACTCCAAAACTCAATTCCCTTCTATACTGGTGTCCCTCGATGCTGAAAAAGCATTTGACCGCCTGCACTGGGAATTTGCTTTTTCGACACTAAATAAATTTGGATTCAGCGGTAACATCTTTAACGCAATAACAGCACTATACACAACCCCATCGGCTAGAGTCCTAGTGGATGGGAATCTTTCAAACTCATTTTCTATAACCAACGGTACTCGCCAAGGATGCCCCTTATCACCTCTATTATTTACACTGGTCATGGAACCCCTAGCTGAAAACATTAGAAACAACCCAGACATACACGGCATTCACGCAGGACACCGCCAACACAAAATCAGCCTATTTGCAGACGACATCCTACTCACACTCACAAATCCACTTCAATCCCTCAGAAAAGTACAACATATCCTATCTGAATTTACAGAGGCATCCTTTTACAAACTAAACATTACTAAATCCCAAATTCTGGGCATACACATAAATGAAAACCTAAAACAAGATATCAAAAGAGAGTTCTTGTTCCAATGGCAGAACAATAGTATCCCATACTTAGGGATAAAACTATGCTTCCCCACTTCAAACTTAATTCCGGCTAACTTCTCCCCCCTCCTTACGGAGATACAAAAAGAACTAGATGCTTTCAGCACACGAAACCTATCGTGGTTGGGACGAGTGACAACATACAAAATGATCATTCTCCCAAAAATTTTACACTTCTTCAGAACCCTACCTATACTGGTTCCGAAACAAATAATCCAAAGTTTTCAAAAACAGCTTTCCAAATATATTTGGCAAAATAAAAAACCAAGAATAGCACTCTCTATCCTATCATTAAATAGAGACCAGGGAGGTTTAGGCCTGCCCAATCTAGAATCCTATCATAAGGCCACTATTTTAAGTCAAATCTCGTCTTGGATAAAATATAACGCAAACATAAGTTGGCCTGCTGTGGAAACAGAATACAACAAACAGAGACCTCTAACCTTACTGTTATACGCACAAACTCTAGCCTCAACTGCTCCTCACTTTAACAAACACTTGAACCTCCCCGATCTCTCTCCTACTATGCAGGCCACGTTGGAGGCCTGGAGGGATTTCTTACAAAAATCTGAAAAACATTCTAGCAACGTCCTTTATAAAATACCCCTCAGAACACTGGAATATTTCATTCCCGGCATTTATTTAAAACCATGGTTAGATAGAGGAATCATGTACTTCTCTGACCTGTTTCCCAAGAAACATTTCATATCCTTCCAGGAACTTCAATCTAAATACCACATAACATCGCAAGAAAGACTCAAATATCTCCAAATCGCCTCCTTTTTTCACTTACAAGATATTAAATCTCTGAAAATCCCCAAATCAGTGCTTATCATACTAAACAACATCCAAAAGAAACCAAATACGAGATCCTTTTATGATGTTTTCACAGGCCTGCTGGGAACAACAAAAAAATGCCACTTACTTAACTGGGAAAGAGACTTAGAACATGAAATTCCCACAGACCATTGGAAGAAAGCATTTCGATGGGCAAAACTGGCCTCACGAGGGGCAAACTTGATAGAGACCCATTTAAAGGTACTTACCAGATGGTATTTCACTCCAACTCTGCTAAAAAGCAGAGATTTATCCCCAAATGACCTATGCTGGAGAGGATGTGGAGGTCGAGGGTCCCTGCTACACATCTTTTGGAATTGTCCACGCCTAAAACCTTTTTGGAAAGACACATACAAAATACTAGAAGATGTTTCTGGAACTCGCCTACCTTTCAACCCAAAACTAGCCTTACTTCTGATAGACTCGGATGGGATAGCTTCTCAAACAAAAAACCTCATAGGACATATCCTGTTGGGTGCTAAATTTCTGGTCACTAAAAACTGGAGGTCTGAATCCCTGCCAAGTCGGTCAGATCTCATACATTTGATATCTGAACATAGCTCATTTGAAAAAATAATAGCCCTAAGAAGTAACACGATTTTGAAATTTAATGAGACGTGGAGACCCTGGGTAACACTACTCTCGAACAAAAACACTTCATCAACGGACCTACCTGAAGATTAAAGGCTGTTTATAGGCCTTGTTTATGGCCTTCCCTTGCTTCTAATTTACCTACCCATCTCATTTCCCCTACCCATCTACTCACCTCATCCCCCTCCTTACTCCTCGACCTTCCCTTTCCATTCCCTTCCCACCCTCCCCCCCACCCCCCACCATATCTAACAGTCGCATGACACATCTGATAATGCTGCAACAATTGTTTAAACTGTACAAATTATGCTACTGTTTTTTTTTTTCTCTCTTCTCTCCTATTCCCCCTCCCCTAAATATTGAAAAATGTTTTTGGACAAAATGCCAATGTTTAACATGTGATCCTCCCGCTAAAGTAATGTAAGTAATAATTGTTTACTTCTCATACATATCTACATGCAAAAGTACTTTGATAATTTGTATTATATATGCGAGCTGTCCAATAATAAAAATCTTTGATTTAAAAAAAAAAAAAATTTTTTAAACATAAATTGCTTTCGGTCACCATACTTTGAGACCCGTAACTTTTTATTTTTTTCATTGAATGGGCTGTGTGAAGGCTTGCTTTTTATGTAGCTTTCATTATCGGTAGTATGATTTGGGGAAACATGTCTTTTTTGATCACTTTTTATTTACATTTTTTGGCAGCCGGGGTACCAAAAAATATCTTACTTCTGTCATTCTTTTCTTTTTTTGACCTTCTTTGTGTGGGATAAATACTGAGATATTTTGATATTTCTGACTTTTTACACTTTCATTAGTCCTCACATGGGACTTGTGATCATTTGATTACATGTACTGTATACTGCAATACATCAATATTGCAGTATATAGTAACTTTTGGTGTTGTCTATTTATCCCTGCCAAATGCAGGACTTGATAGACAATCATGCATGGCAGCTCTGGGAGCCTTCAGTAGGTTTCAGGCTACCATGCAAGCCCACTGGCAACCCCCGATCGTATTGGTAAAGTGAATAAAAGGGTCATACCAAGATAAAAGTCTGACTGGTGGGGGTCTTATTGGTAAGGCCTCCACCTATCCTAAGAATGGGCATCCTTTGTCCCCTTTTCTCATCACCACAGGGTCACTTCTTCCAGCTGCAGTGAAATCAAAATGAAGGCAGCTGTGGCATGCATGTTAGGACCATTGCATTTACTGTAGCAGAACGTAGTGGGCATTGGACAAATAGTGTTTTTTATTACTAGATACGTACATTGAGCCAGCCAATCACAGTGAGCATGGTAAAAAAAAAAGAATTCATGACAAACTTTTTACATTAATAGTCCATAACAAAGATGCCAATGACATAATTAGAATGAGAACAGATGAAGAAACACTCAATTTATTTTTTAAGCTATAACATACTGTACCATTCATGATGTATGAAGTCCATGTATCATAGTAATGGACTGGAGATGTATTCAGCTTAAAGGGGTTGTCCAGTTGTAAACTATTGATGGCCTAACTAAAAGATTGTAGTACAATGCCTGGGACCCCCTCTGAATTAGCTGGTTCATTCATGCACTGAACTAATTTCTGCAGGAAGCAAACAGATCTGTTCCCGCTGCAAGGGCCAGGCTTAGTAGTACAGGCAAAATTCCCATTCACTTCAATGGTAAATTTACCTGCAATACATAGCCTGACCACCACAGTGGGAACAGAGCTGTCTTCTTCCTGCTGAAATCAACTCAATGCATAAGTACAACAGCTATTTGGCAGGGATCCCTGGCAGCGAACCTCCGATGAACTATAACTGATGGCTTATCCTGCAGATAAGTCATTGATAGTTTACAGCTGGACAACCCTTTTAAATGGTATTATTCAAGAAATCTGTAAATTGTCAGCACACACATTAATTGTCATTTGCTGGGGAAGAGAAATATTATGTATTCTAGGGTAATGTAAAACACAGCTGTTTTTACAAGTATGAAATGTGAATATTCAGGTCTGGATAAAAATTAAATACATTTCCAATCAGGACTCATTAATTACATGCATAGTCATTAAACATTTGAGGGTGGAGGGACTTCTTTGGTATAATTAGAGTGCTCAATAGACGTTCAGTTTTTCATATTCATACGCAATTGTTTTTACATTAATGTGATTAAATTAACTGCTCTTGAGCACTTTAATTACAGGGCTGTAGGACATTTCAGAGCTTTCTGGTGGTCACAGATGTGATTAATGAGCATTGATCAGTAAGACGTGATTTCAGACTTATTATTTTAATGAAATCTTCTACATCAGCGGTTATAAGTGTTTCAGTGCTATTCACAATTGTGTGTTTTACTTTCAAGGAAAATGGTGGAAAAAGTATAATGTTTTAGTTATATTTATATGTCTTCTGCGCATGTGGCAGAAAGCAATAATTATTTAGAATTCCCTAAAGTAGTATTACAGTTATGCAACGTTGCTGTCAAATAAATGATAATCAAAAGTTATTAATTTTTGGCATATGGTTCTGCTTTGGATTTTGTGTCTGTAGCTCTAAAAAACAATACCTTCTCCTGGCACTTCAGAAGTGTTAACAGTTTACCATGGCTATGACCTGCAAGAATTGCTCAGTAAGAATGACTAAGGCCTCATGTCCACGGGGAAAATCAGGCCCGCCGTGGATTTTTCATGCAGAATCCCGCAGGGGGTTCCTCCTTTCCCGCGGACATGAAGCCTAAAAAGAAGATTTACTTACCTGTCCGGACGCTGCGGATCTTCCCTCTGTCGCGGCCGGATCTTCTTTCTTAGGCCCGGCGCATGTGCCGTGCACTCTTTTTTTTTTTTGCACTCCTGCTGTCCCGCGCTCCGGCGCCAGAGAGCGTGAATTCAGCTGCGGGTGTGCCGCCGATTCAGACAGCTTCCATAAGCTTCAATAGAAGCCTGCGGGAGCCGTCCCCGCGGGAGACCCGCACTATAATGGAGCATGCGGGTGATTTCCCGCACACGCAATCCACGCCTCTAGGGAAAATGACATCCGCAGATATTTTAATTACCTGCGGATGTCCAATGCATCCCTATGGGGTGCGGATCTTGAGTGCGGGTGATCGGCTGCGGATCTGTCCCTGTGGACATGAGGCCTAAGAACAAATTTTTATATATTCAGCTCTCAGGACCAGATTGCTGACCAATAGCAGAGCAGTGCTTAGTGGGGATTTGCACAGGAAGGAAGTACAGAGCATGAAATTGTGATAGCAGGGATATGGTGGCCAGCTTGGAAAATAATTATGTGGGTAAACATCAAAAAACAAAGGACAGGATAGGAAATTAATGGTTGCTTGATTTACTCGTATACCCATACCCAGCTATGCATAAACATGGTGCAAACACCTTGAATATATGGAATTTTTGAAAATTTACTTTACAATTGGATTAGGCTTTTAAGGAAATGAATTAGTTTTGACTTTAAGGGCACTGCAATGTTTTTGTTGTTCTTTGATCTCGACATTTTGAAAATCAAAATGGTTTTTTTTGCCATCAGTGTAGTTGTATGTGGACTTCTATTTTGTGGAAAGAATTGTATATTTTAATAGTACAATTTTGATATACTATACGTACAATGTAATAATGTGTTTAATAACTTTTATTAATTTAGACATGGTTCTGACAGACACAGGGGCCTGTAATAATGTAGCCAGCTGTCTCTGGATGGCAGACAATGAAACATTTGGAGCTGCTCATGCTTGTCAGATGATCCTCTCTACTGGTGGCCAGTCAAGGGTGTCCCGAGCTTAGTCACTTTGCGCGCACACCCTCACACATCCACTGGTCCCAACATGACCTATCAGTCTAGTCAGCACAGCCCAAGTCCCGGATAGTTAGTCGATATGACCATCCAGCTTCTCACATTCCAATAATTCACACCCTCTCAAATTCTGTTAGCTGGGCAAAATCTCTTCAATTGAATTGTAGAGGCTTCTTTAGTAGTCAATAAGCTCTACACAAGTGGAAACGGAGGTCCATTGCACACAAGCAGCCTCTGAGAACCTTTTAATAGGCGCAAGAGTGGGACTCCTTTCAGGCAAGACCGTTCATCTAATTACACCACTACTCTAATCATTTGCATATCTGCCTGAGATGTAACTGCATGCCCAATTTAGCAGAAAAACGACAACTCCTCCTAGGTGCAAAATAACAAAGTGTGTCAGTAGCATCAGAAAAACGCAATCTGGGTAGGGCCACCAAATGCAACAGCCAGATAAGAGTCCAAACGGCACCCCCACAGAAGACCTTGTAATGTAGAAGAAAATCCTGGCAGCAGGTAGAGGTGCTATATAAAATGTACTCTTTATTCTCCCATTACACAGAGACAGCAATGTTTCTCAAGCTTGAGAAAGGCCTTATGGCCAAAACGTTGCTGTCTCTGTGTTATGGGAGAATAAAGAGTACATTTTATATAGCACCTCTACATGCTCCCAGGATTTTCTTCTAGATGATGCAAACTTCTCCCAGGTGCTTGATTTGTTTTTACAAAGAGTGTAGATAGTTACATTGAAAATTGAAAAAGCACCAAAAATGCCTAAGAATATATTTAACATAAAAATTTGATTTATACACTAGGTCCTTTTCTGAAGACACATTCCCTTTAAGGGCTCAGTCAGACGGGGGTTTATTCTCACGTAAAAAAGTTCACACTGCGTGCATTAAAAAAAATGCGTGACCACATCCATTGCCACCCACTTGTTCTATCTTTTGTAGGTGCGAATTCTATGCGCATGTCAAATTCGGACATGTGACCGGTGCCATTGAAAAGCATTGGTTCTGAATGACAGCTGAGAGCTGCCCCTGATTGGTCCCTGCGCTGAGCCAATCAGAGGCAGCACTCACTCACCCATTCATGAATTCATGAATGGGTGAGTGAGAGCTGCCTCTGATTGGTTAGGGCTGTGACCAATCACAGGCAGCTCATTCAGCAGGCGGGGATTTTAAATCCCTGGCTGCTGAATACCACTCAGAGCAGTTCAGGAGAACTGCCGGCCGGCCGCGGCTGAACTCCGTCTGCCGGGACCAGGTGAGTACATTTTTTTTTTGTTTTTACACATTTCTGGATGAATTTCAGGGAAGGGCTTATATTTCTAAGCCCTTCCCGAAAATTCATCGTGAGATCGCGCGCAGCCCATTGCTTTCAATGGAGCCGGCTGTATTGCCGGCTCCATTGAATTCAATGCGCTGGACAGCTCCGGCCCGTTTCTAATGAAACGCGGCTAGGAGCAGTTTTTTTGGGTGATTTTTCGGTCCCAGTCACGCGATTTGCGGATGCACATCCGTCATGCAATCCACAAATCGCGGGAAAAAAACGCCCGTGTGACCGAGGCCTAAAAGTATGAGCTGGAGCAGAGAATCGCTTACAGTCAGCTGTTTGCGATGGTCACAGGAGCAGGCATTCATTAATGAGATTGTATGAGAAAACCCCTATAACAGAACAAATGCAATAATTTTCTTTTTTTCTTGAAGATTGAACATTTTTAATTTGTCTTAAATAGAGATGAGCGAGCGTACTCGGAAAAGCACTACTCGCTCAAGTAATTTGCTTTATCCGAGTATCGCTGTGCTCGTCCCTGAAGATTTAGGTGCCGCTGCGGCTGACAGGTGAGTCGCAGCCGGGAGCAGGGGTGAGCGGGCGGGAGAGAGGGAGAGAAAGATCTCCCCTCCGTTCCTCCCCGCTCTCCCCTGCAGCTCCCCGCTCCGTGCCGGCACCCGAATCTTCAGGGACGAGTACAGCGATACTCGGATAAAGCAAATTACTCGAGCGAGTAGTGCTTTTCCGAGTACGCTCGCTCATCTCTAGTCTTAAAGTATTTAGTAATAAATAGATAATGTTGTCTGTTTGGCTAACATTCATGTACAACCAATGCAATTGATGGACTGTTATTGTTTTTAGTAGACAACCCAAGGTCACAGGTAGACAGAATAGTCATACGAGGGGCCTAAGGAAAGCACGATGGGGCCCGTTAAGTTCATGCTATGCTTCTAAGGCAACCTGTGATGATCATGCATGGAAAATAATAATTTATGACAGTCACTCAAAAAATAACCACCAACTGTAGGGTTCGCAACAGCAAGACCCAATGGAGTCTGATTATCTGACTCCTACAATATGAGAATGTGCTGTCCACAAGGTAGACATTTTGTAATTCATACATTACCGCTGTAGAAAAGTTTAACTTGGGTGTGATAACTTTCTAGGACAAGTCATCTTATTTTAAGCCTTTAAAAATACATTTTTATCTTATTCTAAATTGTCAAAACCCAATATAAAGCAAGTAAGAATGTAAATAACCTGTAGCAAAGAAAGTTATTCTAAGGTGTCAAGAGTCAACTTAAACTTTGCTCATTTGTAGATCTCTGGTTTGGCTACTTTTAACCATAACAAAGACTTGTGTCCTCTGGATCGTTATTAGAGAGTGTTAACCTCTCTTACCTTTTTCTCTTAAATATACATTTGTTTTTTTCATCTGGAACAGCCTTGCTACAATACATGTCTTCAGAAGACTGAATCAGAATCCTAAATAGTTTTTAAAAATGTCATAAAATTAAGATCTCCATAATGCTTCTTTCCTCTTGCAGAAGAGGTTACACAGCTGTACAAAAACTATTTTTATGTAAAAGGCCAGTAATTATTTTAAAAATAGGCTCATATTTGATTCACAAATTAAAATAACTGTAAAAGTGTATTTTTTTAGAAACACTAAATATATTCTAAAACTGCAACTGACAACCAGTTGCCTAAATCTATAAAGTATGTGACATATAGCTACAATAAAATACAGATTGGCAAAGATTTGAGATACCCATAGGGAAATACATTATTTCAATCTGTCACAGTTTTATCCTCTTAGAAAATAGCGTAACAGATGCACAGACCTGATCAATACCAAATTAGGAATTATTAGTAATAGTAAATTGGTTAGAGCATGTCAAATTGAATTATATGATTTAAGATTTCATTTTGAGAAATTTTGTTTTATATAGAGGGAACTTTCATATCATAATTTTTTTTTATTAAAGGGATTATCCCAAGATAAACTTTTATTGTGATAAAAGTCTGATTGGTGGGGTACTTACCATTGAGACCTTCACCAATCGCAATAATAGGGGTCCTGTGTCTTCCCTTCCTCCTCACTGTGAGCTCGCTGCAACCCACAGTGAACAGGAGAGTGAATGTAGTGGCAGTTGCGCATATGCAGTGTCATTCTACTCATCTTCAAAGGGGCTGAGAAAGATATCGGAGTGCAAATACTTGTCTCTTTCCATCAGCCCCATTGAAATAAACGGAGATGCTCCACATATACGTGACCACCGCTCCAGTCACTGTTCATGTCACTGTGGGTTAGGGCAATGAGCCTGCAGTGACGAGAAGAAGGGGACACAGGAACCCTGTTCTTAGGATTCATGGGGGTCTCTTAATAATAAATCCCTTTAATTATTTTCCGTGTTTATTTCTAAATTAGGATTGACTAATTTTGCTACTCTTAATACTGTTCAGATGGGGGGGTTTTTAATTGATCTTTCCTCTTTATTCCTTTGTCTACCTATTTTACTTATTTTTTATGTTGCAATAGTGTCCTTGCAACATACAATGCTGTTTTTACTTATAATAATATAATAAAAATTTGGAGACAGTTAGGAAGGGAGTGTAGAGGAGTAATTGTTGAATGCTGTTTGTAGAAATTCATGGTCAAGATCATCAACTTTCAAATTAATCTAGCAAAATTCATAATGAATTCACAGATGATCAAGAGGATATAACATGGTATAGATAAACCTTAAAATATCCCTTATGCTGTGCCTGCCTATCTATAAGACATTTGCCCTGACAAGGGCATCCCTACTTCAGTGGCTGGTATACCCTCAATACCAACTGCATTAATCCTGGTGCATTTCTCTCATAAATATTCACAGAGTTAATCAGGAGATTCAACCTCTAATCTGACCTCTATATCTGCTACCTTCTCCATATCTCAATGCCAATCTTATGAGTCTTTGGTAATATTGATGTATAAGTTACGTGTTAGTGTATGTCGGTTGTTTTTAAAGTATTTGTAATAAAAGTATAGTTTTATAGGGGTAGTATTTGCAGTGATTCAAAGGGGAGGGATTCTAAGTTTATATTGGGGTTTGCACAGTTATTGACACAGTGAAGAGTGAAACTACGTGTTATGACTTTGCATTGCCAACAATCCAAATTCCTAGAGCTGCAATTACTATATAGCATACAATGGAGGCTGAGATCATTTAAAACAGATCAATAATTAGGCCTCCATTGTGTTAGAAAAGATAAATATGGCTTTGTAATAGGAATTTTGTCTATCTTGTCAACCGCTTAAAGACATTAACTAATCTGAGTAACTGAGCTTTCATTGGTCCGAGATATCTAAACTGAGGTAATACAAGGTAAGTTGTTCTGTTGGTATTAATCTGTAAATATTATAGAGTATTTCCATCCATATTGCAGCTACCGAACATTAACTTGAGCTGGAACTCAATGGCACACAAAATATACAATCATAAAATAATGCATATCAGTGGAGGCTAGCTATCTTTAGTCACAATCTAGCTATTGTATATTCTTACCCAGAAAAATAAGTGTTAATCTTGAAAAAAATCTAAATCTTGGACATCTATTGCTGTATGGATTTGGTCAAGATATAAGAGACTTACTCCTAAGGTGTTAATATTGCCTCTGAAAGGGCTGGAGGTGTGTTCATGTCTAGGGTGTAGTGCACTTCATGATGGAGCACCAAGATGGCTGCTTCTAATAGATCTGAGTATGCGCACCAGCCTGGTGTGGACTGGCTTCTGCCCCAGCATAAAAAAAGACATTTTTGAGCTGCTTCAGAGAGACTATGAGACTGCAAAGAGCTGGGTTGAGCAGTATTGAGGATTTCCTAGAGCCAGAAAGACTGGTAGCAGTAGGCAAGTACTGTGCTGAACAGATGAATAATCCTGAAGTATAAAGGCCCTTTTACACGGGACAATTATCTTTCTGGGTGTCCCAAACCCCACGCTCATGCAGGGTTTTGAATGATAAGCGTTCTGTGTAAAAGCATGCTGAAACTGATTGACTGGATGAGAGTTGTTCAGTTTTAAGCATGCTTAAAATCCTGAACGACGATCGTTCAATGTAAACAGCAGCCATTCAGTACTGAATGACCGCTGGTTACAGTGAATGAAGAAGAATGGGAGGAGAGCGCCCCCCAGCTACCCCACCTCCCTGCTGGCTGCTCTCTTAGTGATCCAGCAATACTTGCTCTTGTGTAACAGCACAAAAGTGAGTATACATGGGGACGAGTGTCGGGCATCGTTTGCCCAACGCTCGTCCCGTATAAAAGCATTTTAACTGTGGTACTGCTGAGGTGCTGCCAAGTGAGAATGGGCAGGGGGTGCTGCTGGGAGCTGGTGCTGTAAAGGTGCAATGATCTGCAGAGGAGCAGAGTTTAGCAGCATCTGAGAGTGGCACAAGAATCTGCAGGAGGACTGCACGGAAGGTGCCATGACTGCTGCACTGAGAAACGTGGTGTGACTGCATCCTGGCATGGCCGTACCATGACCTCAAACCAAAGGGACAACAAGACTTAGACAAAGATCCACACTACAACAGAGTAGGATCACACTCCTGTCCCTGGTCAAGCCTGAGTCATTGGTAATGATTACCAATGCAACACAACTGCAAATGGGGCTAACTTGTAACAAGATAGGTGTGCACACCACTAGGTACTGAATAGTTAGTCATCAGGCCTGCTGCGAGTTAGCGCAACTTCAGTGAGCGATCTGATCTGTATTATTCAATCAGCTGTTACAAGCTGGAGTCAAATGTGAAAGCTCAGAGATAGTGTTATTGGAGTTTATGCAAACTATGTTCCTGAATTACTAAATGCGTGAGAAGCGGATCATTATTTCCTTAGAGACAAACTGTGGGAAATGTTCTGTGATTTGTCATTCTGTTACACTGCACTGATCTTTGGACTAAATTATTGATATCGTTTTACCAGTCTTATTTCATGCTGTGTAAAACGTATTGTTAATCCAAGGATTTAGCTGGCGTAATTAGCATTGAGGAACAATACTGGAAAAGTTGGTTTGCATATTTGTCATCACCCTTTTATCAATTTGCATTTATTTGTTTGTAAATAAATGCTGACTATTTTTGTAACTCCATCTACTGCATCCTAAACCTCCATCATGATGCCACCTGCGACACCAGTTACTTTTACTTTACTGTACAGTTCAACTGCCTGCATCGCTCTCCCCTTGGATCCTGGAGTACTTTATTGCACTGTTGAAAATGTTGCCTTCCTCATTCCCTCTCAGACAAATATTCTGAGATTTGTCAGAGTCAATAAATCTACCACCACTTACTAGCTTTTAACAACTAAGTGTTATGCATGCAAATTTGGTGTATTATAGGATTTATTACCTTACTTATCAAATTGATACTGTTTCTTCTAACCTATTTCTAAGAATAACTATTGCAATATATCTAGTGTTTAGTAGGAAAACTGTACTGTATAGTAAACAAAAAGCTGTGCCGTGCCTGTGCTGCAAATAACAAATACACCGCATAAATATGCAGGAACGGATTACACTTGGAATATTCCCCAGTATATGTCGCTCTTATATATTTACAGCATGATACACTGATGCCATTTATTATTTACAGCAGGTTCAACATAAATCCAAAACTAGAGCTACGGTACATATGATATGGTGTTATACTGGCAATGAACGACTGATAAATTGGGCCCTAACTATGGTTCACTATGTATATCCTTCTTCAATACATTATGTCACCAGCGAAAGGTAGCAAGTTATCATGTCCCTTGCTCTTTCAAATTACTTGGCAGAATTGTCTTTGGCAGAATTAGGGAAATTTATTCAGCTGCCTCCTGTCAAACACAGATCAGAGGTCACACTTTCAGGGGCAGAGGACGAGTTTCTTTCAGCTTGTAAAGCTGAAAAGTGATGGACGGCAAACCATTTCTGTGACATATTAAACATTATTGTCAGTGGGACGAGTATTAATCATGCTTTATTTGGCTCTTTTCAGTCAATCCCTAATGTAACTGGGAAGCAATATGTGAATGGCAGATTGAGCTGTAACTAGAAAGGGCTTTATTTGAGCATAACTCAGTTATATGCAGAATTGAAAAAGAGATGATTGCAAATGTATGAACTCAGCCTCTATTACAGTCTCACATTTACAAATGGTTTATTATGTGATTGAATTAGGAATGCTGACAGACAACTATTTTAGGCAATGCCTTTTTCTCAGGAGATTATAACTTGAGAAAAATCCTTCAAACTTCTGGAAAAACATTTGCGCTATTGTCTTTATAAATCAAAGCCATCTGCAGTATATTTATTAGACATAGGATTTAGGGGGGATTTATCTTGAAAGTTAATCAAATTAATAATAAGGAAATTCTGAAATCCCCTTTAAATTGCCCATAATTGTTGAAATCTGGTGGTACTGAGTAGAGTTCTGGAGTTTGGAACTGCTACTTACAATTCTGACAGACTTTCTGATTGACATAAGAGCAATAATTCAGGATTTTAATTTACACCAGAAATGAATATAAATCTCTTTAAATCCTACATTTAATAAATATATTGCATCTCTATTAATTCCATCAGTAAAAGGTAAAAGTATATATCCAGATGAAGGAAAGTTTGAAAGAAAGAAACAAACTGATTACCAGCACAAACCACATAGAGGGGATTTTAAAAATCTCCTTCACTTGGTGCAGATATTTTTTGCGACAAATCGGCAGTGTTTTTAAAAAAAATGCTACTGATTTTTAATCTGCAGCATATCTATTTATTGTCACGTTTGTGCGGCACACAAGCACCATGCTCAGCACGGACGCAGAGTGACGTTCACAACCACTGCCATTGAACATACCCTGCACTGTAGAACAGTGTGCACCACACTATGCTGAATAGTAGCACCACTCCAGGGAGAAGGAAGCCTGTATCTAACCTAGCAGGGAGGTGAAGTGTCCCTGCCTAGAAGCAGAGTAATCGCCTCGATAGAGGAGGCCTCACGGTCTTCTTCCTGGGCCCTAACTGTCCCTAGAGAGACCCCTGGAGAGATGAACCAAACAGCAAAGCAAAACAGAAATCAAAACAGAAATACAACTGAAAAGTAAACTGCAACAACTTAGCTGGACGTAGCCATACACCCAACACAGAGGAACTTCAAACTCCAATACTCCTCTATGGAGCTGAATAAGCAGCACTAAACACAAGGAGGGGTGAGAATATAAAGCTACTCCACACCTGAGGACTAACGCAGCAATTGACAAAGCACACCTCCAACCTTCTCCCAGGCATGACTAATCCAGCATGCATCCATGCAGCAAAGAGAGACAGCACCCAGCAGCATTTGCACAGCGAGCACTAACCCCTGTCCTGCATAACAAGGCAACAGGTCTTGGCCTGCGTTGAGGTCACCATGCCACGACAATGTTGCGACTGACAAGCCGCAACATTTATGCTGCAGAATCATGCTGTGGAATTCAACCCTTGAAATACAAGGGTTAAATTCCACAGCTGTTCCACAAGTTAAAACATGGCTAAATCCATACCATTTCGGTGCAGATTTGGCAATCACAGAAATCATGTGGAATTGCTGCAGGTATTCCATTGTAGAATGCCATTAGCATGCTATTACACAGGTGCTGTTAACGCTCATGTAATAGTGCTAATTGCCAAGCTGCATCTGTACTTGCAGGTTCAGTCCACCAAATATGAGTTGCAACAGCAGCCATTAGCCCTCATGTAGTAGCAACCCTATGGCAGAGCAGAGTGCTACAAATAATATCTCTGTCTCTTAATGGCTCAGAACACATGGGCATTAGCCCTCATTCACATCAGCGTGTGCTGGTGCGTACATACATGCGCACGAAACCGGTGCGCCCACGTACGTGCATGAACACGTGTGAACACAGGTCCATGTAGCATTGCTTTCAATGTGGCCGCGGCTGCTGAAGGTGGTCCCATTGAAAGCAATGGTCTGCCCTCAACCCCTGCAGTGATTTTCAGGGAAGGGCTTTAAATATAAGCCATTCCCTGAAAATCATCCCTAGCAGGTGTTTAAAAAAAAAAAAAAAGTGTGTATGTATACTCCCCTCTCCGCCACTGCTGGCTCAGGTGTGTCTAGCTGCTTGGGTCCTAGCACTGTAATGAAGTTCTTTCAGCAGGTAGGAATTTAAAATCCCCACCTGCTACAAGGGCTGTATCTGATTGGCTGAGCCCTCAGCCAATCACAGGCAGCGCTCAGCCATTCATTGAATGACAGCTGAGTGCTGCCTGTGATTGGTTACAGCACTCAACCAATCACAGGCAGCGCTCAGCCATTCATTGAATGACAGCTGAGCGCTGCCTGTGATTGGTTACAGCACTCAGCCAATCACAGGCAGTGCTTGGCCATTCATTGAATCCAAAGGATTCATTCAGCTGGCCTGGCGTATTTACAGGGGTAAATAGCTGCGTATATAGGCTTGTGTGAACGCAGCCTGTGATTGTTGAAAATGAACAACCTTTTAATGTTTCCCTGGTAAATCCAGTATATCTATACAAATCATCAACACAAACATTAACATAAGTAATTACATATTTCTACATAATTACAGCCATGTGTTTCAGTTTACTGGGCTTAGTGAAATCTGATTTTATTTATTACAAAAAAAATTAATACAAAAGAAACATTTAAAAGGCCTCTATTGTAACCAAGAAAGAGATTTCTATTTTATAATTCCCACAGTCATGTTTTGTTTATGTTAGTATTGTAAGAGATCTGTTATATTAAGCGGGCTCAGTTTACAAAGATATCAGCACCCTTCATGAAAATATTACACCTATAATTAGACCAACAGTAAATAGCTGTGAAACAAAAGACAAACTGCACATAAACAAGAATCACAGCGCAGCCAATCATTAGAAAGTAACAAGACAATCTTCATTAACAAACTATTTTAAAAATTACCAGGAAGGTATACAGTCATAGTAAAACCCAGACTAAAGGTATGCATACCTTAAGGTCTCCTTCACACAGGCGACACCACATCGCTGCGAGAAAATCGCAGCGATATCGCATCGCTGCACCGTACGATATCGCTGCGTCTTCTCGCAGCAATACCGCGATTTTGTAGAGCTACAAAGTCGCATGTGATGCTACATAATCGCGCGACTTTGTAGCATCTGCTACTGTCAAAGTTGCATCGCATCGCATGCAAACCGCGTTTTCGTGCGATGCGATGCAACAGAGAGGAAGGCTCCATAGAGAAACATGGGCTACAAAATCTTGCGTGTCGCGGGCATATCGCCGGACCTGCGGGGTTTGTGTGTCGGGTTCTCGCATGCTACAAAGCATCTCATGTGTGAAGGAACCCATAGGAAACTCTGGGTTTCTCACACATGCGATTTGTAGCATCGTAGCAATGCTACACAATCGCGCGACTTTGTCGCCCATGTGAAGGAGGCCTTAAGGCTCGGTCAGACGAGCATTTTTTTCGTGCGTGAACAGCTGCGTGAAAAAAAGCACATCGCATGTAGAAAGTTGCATGAATGGGTGCGTTTACACTCGCATGTCCAAACTTTTGCATGTGCAATTTTTTTGTGCTTGTAAAAAACAGACATGTGACCGCTTTCAGTGGAAAGCATTGGTTCTAATAGAGCCGTTTTTAAAATGCGCCTATACATGCACAAAAAAAGTTCATCTGACCAAGCCCTAACAATGTGCAAATAACAGATAAATGGCAACCAACAGACACATAAGAATTAGTAAAAAAAAATCTCTCATACTAATAATTATAGGACTCAGTTACATGGGCGTTTTACCACGCAAATTTTTGTGTGCAAAACGCATGGATTTTAAAAATTTACGTGACCGTAGTGGGCGTCAAGTAGAAAAAAAATGTACTTGGTCACGTTTTTCCGCACAAAGAGTGTGCTGCCTGCTATCCCCTGCTGCGGCTGTGACAGCTGCAGCAGGGGATTCATTGAACGTGAAACCCCTGGATGCTTACACATCCAAGGGTTTCACCTATGGTCAATGGAACTGTCGGCAACAGCAGTGACAGCTGTGGCGGAGCATTTCTTCATCTCCGCGGGGAGTCCCCTCATAACTGAACACTGTGACAGTGCCAGCTACATTGTATTCAATGGGAGAACATTGCGCTCCTCTGACACAGCTGTGAAAGCTGTGGCAGAGAAGTGCGGTCTTCGCTGTATGTTTTCAATGGGGTCGGCGCTGCTGCGATAGCATCCAGGGGTTTCACATTCAAAAATCACCAATGCCGCGGTTACCTGCATATTAGAAAACGGTGTCCTATAATTTTCGCCGCATTGGTTCTATATAGATGCGGATCACAAACGCAACTAACAGACGTGCGGTAAAACGCCCGTGTGACTGAGCCCTAAGAGAGAAACCAATGAGTCTTATGAAATTTAACACAAATTGCCAAAAAGAGTATTAAATTATATCAAATAATAAAAAAAGCACAGTTTTTTTTTTACTAATTCTAATGGGACTTTTAGTAGCCACAATGATGTTATTCACTTTGTCAATGAATGCGCACCTTTAGGGTGCATTCACACGAACGTATATCGGCTCGGTTTTCACGCCGAGCCGATATACGTCGTCCTCATCTGCAGGGGGGGGCGGGGGATTGAAGAGCCAGGAGCAGGAACTGAGCTCCGGCCCCCTCTCTGCCTCCTCTCCACCCCTCTGCACTATTTGCAATGGGGAGAGGCGGAACGGGGCGGGGCTAATTCGCGGAACTTAGCCCTGCCACCGCCCCGCCCCCTTTCATTGCAAATAATGTATATCTTCCGGGTTGTTTTCAAATAGTTTGGTAATAAAGATTGTCTTGTTATTATATAATGATTGGCTGTGCTGTGATTCATGTTTGTGTGTAGTAGACCCTTCATGAAAAGTCAATCTTTGGTATATCCTTCACATAATACATTCTAGGTATACAATATGTGTGTGTACAATATAACTTGTGTATAATATTGCCTGGTATAGAACCACATTTTCTGCTCAGCGCAGCATGGATTACCTATACCACTGCACATATTCTTAAATTATTTGTTATTTTTTTTCTTATCAGCTAAAGTAAATTGCTATAAAAAGATGCTTTCTTTGAAATTGGATATTCAATTCCATCCTGAATTGCAATCACTGTTCAAAATTTCGATTTCTAAGCTCTGCATGAACTCATTAATTATAATAGCTGTAATTATCAGTGGAAAAAAGTGTGTAAGGCTTTTTTCTTAACCTTCTACATTAAACTCAAACTCTTAGCTCTCTTAATGTGCAACCATTTTTTCCCTTAAATGTATAGAATAAGCGATTTAAAAGCATTTTTTGCAATATGTTTAAACAGCCTATTCAGTACTATACATGTTTTCCACTACAAAATGACCTATTCAGCAATGCAGCTAGGAAAGTCATTGCTAGGAAAATCTGTCTGCAGTTAACTGCATAGCTGAATGCAGAGCTCTCTTCTTCAGTGTGCCTGCAGTCCCATCTGTAGTGCTGGCACAGCAGTTCCCATACAATAGTATGTTAATAATAGCTGTTTCTTGAGTTATTTATTACATGTTTTACGCATAGTATACTTTTTAATGCTCCTGCATGTCCATGGGCACTGTATAAGAAGCAGCTGTCCTGTCCTGCCAACAGCTTCTCCTCCTCACATTGCGCCTGCTCCCCACCCAATGCATTGAAACTTTAATATAGTACATCAAGTCCTGGCAGGGAGTGGATGCAAAAAGAAACCGTATGTAAACTGATGTGCCTGCACTGCAGGTGACAGTGCACGCACAGTGAAGAGTAGCGCTTCATATTCAGCTATGCAACAACCTGAAGACAGATTTTCCTAGCAATGGCTTCTCCTAGCTGCATAGCTGAATAGGGGTTTTCTTGTAAAAATGTACAAAATAGTTTGATTAAACATATTGTAAAAGTGCTTAAAACCACCTATTCTGTACATTTAAATTAATTTAAATAATGGCTACACTTTGTGCAGAAAACTGCTGTAGGGTGCTTTTACACAGTGCAACGGTGCTGTGAAATATGTTGTTCTGGAATTCCCCATCAAAATCTACATAATAGTACGGGTTTTGGTGCTGAATATTCTGTAATAGGGCCTTCTGCAATAACTAATCTGCCAAATGTGTAAGGCTGGTTTCACACATGATGGATTTGCCACGAAAATTTTGTGCCGAATTTCTGTGCGGCAAATCCACCCACGCTCCCTAATCCCGGGATTAGCCAGCTATGTGGATGAGATTTTGCAAAACTCTCATCCACACGGGGCGGCCAATTCGTTCCAGCAAAGTCAGGCAGAACTGGTGATGGGGCGGAATTGACAGCTGCAGCATGTCAATTATTTTTTTTCCCATTTCCATTTCTCACTCCTCTCTATGGGGAAAGAAAGCCGCAACGGAATGCCGGCAGCCAAACCCCTTCAAAACCCTGCGGCTCTCCAGTGGGAATTTCGCGGTTTTTCAGTGCGGCCAAGCCATGAGATTTCCATGTGATTTCCATCCGGTGGTAACCCAGCCTAAATAGTAATGATTCATAGGTAACAAAAGGGTATTTAATGTTACTAAAAAAGACATTTCCATGTTATTATACTCGCAGGAGGGGGGAGGTGGGCATATATTTGAATACATACAATGGATGAAGCTAAGCAATACTTTAACACAGAATGCTTGAAGGTTCTGTCATTAAAAAAGAAATTCTATACTTACCTATTCCTCCCCTGTCAGTCTTCTTACTGCATCTTCTCCTCGTTGATCTTCTCCAGTCTCCTTCCTGCAGGGCGATGTATGCTACATCACTAGTGATGTAGCGTTCACAGCCTAGCAGGAAGTGCCGAGCTATTGCCGAGACTGTGCATGAGCGCTGTCTATCTGTAATAATATATGAACACTTGCAGTGAGATAGTACGCAATCGCAGTCTCGATAATAGCTCAGTGGGGTGACCCAAGGGACTGGAAAAGATCAGTGAGCAAAAGATGTGGTAAGAAGACTGCCTGGGGAGGAACAGGTAAGTATTGATTTTTTTTTTCTAATGACAGAACCCCTTTAATAAAATCAAACTTGCTTCATATGAATTGCATGTTGTCCATATTGTATTATCCTGTACTATATGGGACCCTTGATGGTGGTTTCAATCCAGCTTTCACTGACTAGATGTGCTGTTACAGTAAAGCTTTCAACACATATTTTGTACGGCATCTCTAACACATGCTAGTGATGACCTTACTCATTCTTGATATCAACATGCACTGCACATGTATGACAGAAGTGGTAAGTAATTGTATGGAGTGGATTCAGGAGCTGAGCATGCTCCTTATGTGGCAGGTGGTGACTGTATTATACAGCTGACACCTGCCTGCAACATCTGGAATTAGAAAAAACTCATATAAGCCCTTAGATGCCATAGTCAGTGCTGACCATGGCATCAAAGCGGTTAGATGGAGGGAAGGGACTCCCTTTGACACCTGACTGCTCACCTGTGGTGGTGGTTGTTATAGTAGCCAGAAGCCTAGTGAAAACCTCCATGCCTGCATTCATAATACATATATTACAGACATATCAACTCACCCGGCTTTAGAGGGAGTGCACATAGCATACTCATGCTGGATGACATCAAGATTCAGTACAGTGGTGCCCAGAGCTGAACAAGAGATGTAACCATATAGTTTGGGGACTAAATCTTATTATTTTTTTGTCTGGTCTTGGATCTGAAATTAATATCTGGGGTCTGACTATATTTAGGGGTCTGAGATCTTAATTAAGCAAGGTTGTCTGATATAAATATAGGGGATCTGAAATCTGAAGATATTTACAGGGTCTGTTCTTGGGGCTGCAATTAATATAAGTGGTCTAAATACCACTTGCATAAATTTAGGGGCCTGGGGTCTGAAATTCATTTAGGGGTCTGATCTATACTAATATAAGGAGTCTGACATTAAATATATATAATTCCACCCTTTTATATAAGCCACACCCCTGGGAAAGGCTATGCCCATTTTACTGCTCCCTCTTGCTCAAGTATCACCCATGGAAGGGCTCTCCTAGGTTGTTATCTCTGCTATAACAAGATATTTTATTTTTTCATCTCTGAAAAACCTCTTCAACATACTGTGCTATCAAGCTAGGTCAGCTACAAATGTTGTACTATTAGTGTAACAATGACATATGTCCAAAGATGTTAGAGCCATCATTCATAGATTTGACATGATAGATGTACATGTGATTGCTACAGCACAATCCCCAAAAGTTTTGTTAACTGAAACTTATGGAAATTTTCTAAAAATCCACCTGCAGTACATAGGTATTAATAAAATCACAAACTACTGGAACAAATACAACATAATATAATTGCATCCTGAGATTTTATTATGCTGGCCAGTATAATAATAAAAAATACCACTTTAGAAACTACACGTAGTAAAGTCGGTCACGTCTTAACTGCCCATATGGAGCTCTTGTCTCACATTGGCTTCCTGTAATTCTATGCCAATTGCTATGTTTTCCTGCATTTATGATAGGCAGCAAGTGAAATTCCTAATGCTTTATCTGTCCTAATAGCACAGGATTTCTGCTGAAGTGTGTGAGTTAATACATTCATTGACCTCTGGAGAGTGTGGCCTGATCATCATTACTTCTCTTCAGCTACATGCTGAATGTTATCCACTCATTTACAAATTTTAAAACAATGCCTCTTAACATGCCGGAGTGAGGTTAAAGTTTACTCCTCAAGAGCCATTGCACATACTGTAGGCATATTTGACTTTATAATGGAAGTTCTAGTGCAGGCTAATTCTAGAATTACTACATCTCCTCGGCTATTGCCTTGAATTCCTAAACATTTTTGTCTCTCTATTTAAATGTGTTCTGCTTTGAGTTTACAGGAAAGATTTCCCTGGCCTACAGACACCTTATATAGATTTCATCCTGCACTGAAGAAGCAATTTAAATAGAAAGTGAACAGTTCATTGCAGTTCTCAAATATAACTACATGCTGTTATGTGAAAAAATAAACCGTGATATATATATAAATAATGTAAGAACTAGATGTAGGAAAATATGATCAGGGTAAGAAAATCAAATCAAATGATGTGCTTTATATGGCATACAGATATAATTGCGCATGATTTTAGTACTATGGAGTAGCTCTATCAACATTGTCATACTGTGCATAAATCTCCATAATACAAGATCTTTGGAGCCAACAATTGAGTCATAGGCAGGACTCATTAGAGTAGGGCGTTTAACCTTCTTTTTACTATGGCTCCAGAAGCCAGAATATGGTGATGGTGGGACTCCATGGTCATTTACTTGTGTGCCTGTGGTCAATGACTTGTTGCATCACTCAAGGTTTCTTCAGCATGAGGTCATGGACTGCTGTCCTTAAATTTTTCTGAACAATGTTTTGATACACTTTTTAATTCATTGTTCCTTCAATGATAGTTTTCAGGCCCTGAGTGGCAAAGCAGCCCCAAACCATGATGCTTCTTCCACCATGCTTCACAGTTGCGATGAGGTTTTAGTTTTGGTGCACAGTGTTCTTTTTCCTCCAAGCATAGCATTTTGCATTTGAGCTAAAAAGTTCCACTTTTGTGTCATCTGTCCATACAACATTTTCCCAGAAGAATTGTGGAATGTCCAGGTGGTTTGGGGTAAACCTTAGACAGACTGCATTGGGGAATTTTTTGGACAGCAGTGGCTTACTTTGTGGTGTTGCTCTATGAACAACATTCCTGTACAATGTTTGTAGTATCTTCTGTAAGACTTTTCATGTTTCCTTTGTGCTTTTTCTCACCTCTTTTGGGATTGCCTGTTGTGCACTTGGAGTGATCTTAACTGATCTTAACAGGATGCTTACTCTTAGGGAGAGCAGTAACAGTCCTGAATTTTCTCAATTTGTAGATAATTTGTGTAATGATGGATTGATGTACACCAAGGCCTTTAGTAATTCTTCTTAGCCTTTTCCAGCTTCATGCATCTCTGTAACACACCTTCAGAGGTGTTCTGAAAATTGTTTGCCTCGAGGCATGATTCATACTAAGCAGTCTTTCTCAAGAAGTACAGATCATTCAGTGACCAAGCTTTGTGTGGCTCTAATGAATGAGCAAATGGCCTGTGAAATCCATACATCTATCTCTACTCCTTACTTAAAGTACATTTTACCAATTAGCACTTTGAGAAGTCATTAACACAGAGAATCACTTCCTTTCTCTCCTGGCATCCTGATGATATCCATTCTTAAACAAAGACCATGAAGACCACAGCACTGGATTGCAGGGAGAGAGAACAGGTACTTATCACTACTTTTATTGCTTTAACAAATTTGGATCCATTAAAAAAAACATCTCACACTTGGACAACCCAGTTAATTAATGAGTTATCAACTCCAGAGTAGAGTAACATAAAAGATAATCGAAGAGTTGCTGTCTTTACTTGTGCCCCCCAAAAATCTAAAGTTAAAGGGGTAAATCTGAACTGAGTCTTCAAATTCCATATAATAACAGTGTTTGCATTATGTTTATGCACAACTACCGGTAGTTATGGGTATAAATCACGCAGCCATTACTTGTCCTCCATTTCTAATGGTTCCCTCTATCACTATTTTCCAAGTCGCCCACCACATTCTTGCTGATAGGCAGCAAAAAATTACTTTTCCCTTAATTTCTCACTTTGTAGTTTCTGTGTGTTTCCCTAATAAAATCTGCCCTGCTATTGGTCAACAATCCAGTCCTAAGAGCTGGAATACCTACAGGTTGTATCTAAGACAACCTGTGAATAAACACTTCTAAAGTGCCAGGAGAAGGTGATGATTTATAGAGCTACAGAAACAAAATCTAATTGCAAATTTAATAACATTTGATTCATTTGACAGAAATTTGGGGTAACTGGAATATCCCTTTAATCAATGAGCTATTGGTACCATTGAAAAATATAACTCCTCCTGCGATAAAATCTGTAATACGGCTGTGTTAATGGAAAAATAAAAAAGCAGCGTCTCTCGAAAGTTAACAATGAAATAACCTTAAAATAACTGCTGCGCACCAAAATTAGCCAATGTCTTTGCCAAGTTTAAAATATTGTAGTCATTGTTAGAACTCTTATCATTAGTTGGGTAAGTGCAGTCATATTACCTGTACAATGTGAGGATGAACATCCAAGCCTATAACAATAACCGTGCTATGAATACATCTAGTAATGTCTGTAAATGTGCGCCCTCAATCTATAAACTCTGTTTTCAGGAAATATATAGCTTGACATTTCCAGACCACTATTTAGGAATAGCTTGTCACTCCGGGATACTATGGTTTGCCATAATAAGCTAGACTGTAGAATACTAGTGCCCTAAAAGTTATACTTTAATTATGGAAAGGTCCGTTTTACACAATGGCCATGTCTCTTGTGTATAGAACTCATAAGATGATGGATGGTATAAAGAAACTCCATTTTGCTTGCTTTGTTTATTTAAGCTGTGACCATGTCTCTTGTGAGGAAGTCTCAGGAAATAACAGGTGCATGGTAAAACCGAGCCGTTTGTTTTTCTGGAGAGGTAATTGCATTTGAAAATACAGTTGATGCCCAAGAAGAGAATTAGAAGTATTGAAGTTAATTAAATATAGGCATAGATTAATTAAAATTCCCATTCTGAGGTAATTTATTTTAGATGAATTATTGTTTAAAGACTGAATAACTAATATGACTAAAGTTTATTGAGTGTTGTGTCTTTTCTTTGTCCTTGAGAAGGACATTGTGTCTTGCTGCAACAAATTCATAATACAATAGCTAGTCATAATGGAAGATTAGTGAGTTATAGCGTTAAAGGGAATGTTCTGTCAATAGTGTTTTGCTAAGTATTGTCTGGAGAACATAAAATTACCTTTATATGTTGCAATTTGACATGAGAAAACATGGTTTTAATCCTGTATTGATGAGTGATGGTATCATCAATCCAGTTAATTTATTTTATGTCAGACAGAAGTGAGTTTGTACATGATTGAAAGGCCTTTTTGTCATGTCTTATTCGTTTGACCCCTATAGGAGCCTTCTGTCTATTCACTATTTCTGTTTTGACTCCTTGGAGAAATGGAAAGTCTGTCATCCAAAAAGAAGGCAATTATCAATAAAATAGTTATTTTTGTTCCCTTCGTTCTAAAATAACTTAAAAAAAACTAGTATAAAGGAAACATTTATGTCTAATAAAAAGGGCATTGTCTAGGGAATCATCTTTCTATTACACCCATTTTACTCCTTGTACAGCCGTATGTTCATACGGTGTGAACTCTACACAAAGTACAATGGAATAATTGGTTTGTTTCAGTATTGAGCCAATTACCCAAAAATCATCATGAATCTGTACAGCCGATTCTGATTCTCATTAAAGTCAATGGGAGAAAAAATCAGGATCCCTAATTGTCCCCCACCCCCTTCCAAAGGTCCACTATGCACCCAAAGCCCCCAAAATTGCACAGGATTACAGCCACAAATATGGGTGAACTCCGCTCCTCCCAAAATTGGTAAAAATAGTATACAGTGGTATAGGGATCAATGAAACTATAGGGGCCCCACTGAAAATAAAAGAAGGCTCACATAGGGTCTCTTTGATTAAAAATTACATAAAGAACGGCAGCATGTGTGCTGCTAGTTGGAAAGCAATGGCATAGATTTTACAAAGAGAAATTCTGCCAGGTAAAGACAACACTCAAGCATGGGCCTGCTATAAAACACAGTTGTAGAGCTATCAAAAATTTTGCTACGCAAGGCAGTAGGTGTCGTGTTTGTTTTAAAAGCAATATCATAATGTTTTCAAAGGATAAGATTCTACCGGGGACACAAAATAGCCAAGAATGGGCCTTCTTCAAGGAAAAGCTGTAGAGCTACAACTGCTTCTTGTGCTTTAGAAAATATTCATTTTGGAGGAAGCGTGGTGGAAGCAGGAGAAGGAGAACAGTAGCAGTTCTTCCACAATTAGCAACAGCACCTTGAGGGCAGAGTGTGTTCTTCGTGGAATCACGAGAGCTGTAGCTCTGTATTTCCATGTTGAAATGTTTATTTGGGGGGAAAGTAGAAGGATAAAACATCATGGAAGCAGGAAAAGGAGAGCAGCAGCACCACCACTATAGTGTACTCCTTGTGGAAACATGACAGCTGTAGCTCCATATTTCTATACTGACATATATTCATTTATAGATTCCATTCCCATTTGCTGGAATGGGAACCATAATGACTGATTCTATCTTGCATATTGTGTCAGAGAAAGGATCAACACTCGTATGACAGAAAGCGGCTCCTGAGATTTAGATGGCACTTTAATCTTTAAACATACACAATCTTGCTTATTCTTTGATCTTGTCAATTTCCCCAAACTGGAGAAAGGACCACATTGCTAGGATGTTTTATCATGTTGAAGAACAGGAAGCACCGGGGCTATCAGATGTACCTTCTGTTATTTGCTCAGCATTTAATTTTCACCCAGGCTTATTCATACTGTGTCATGTTCCCAGAATAATTGGAATTTGTGAATAAGCCTCCTATTGCAGCAACACACCCCAGTATTCAATCCATACAATTCTGTGCACAATTGCAGCTCGGTCTTATTTGGTTGCTCCCTACATCAATTTAGACTCCAATATGCTCTGATGTCAGTATATTGACTAAATTGCCATGAAGGGTTTGTTTATGTGATCACAGACTTCCTCACTGGTCTTTCTCATTAATAACAGCTATATACATAGCATTATGCTTGTTGATTATTCACATATATTAGCTGTCTAACTGATCTATAGTTATTGGATGGCTGTCATATAACTATCTGACTGATTTCTTATAAAGAACTAATTACTGGTGCGGAACTATCTACTATTTCTTGTTTGATAAGAACTGACTGTCTAAATTCCTTCGACATGTTTCAGCCGCCGTGATAAATCAGCTGGCTCATCAGGATAGTATTCACACATCCTACATAGCCATATCTGAAAACTGTTAGAGGCAGCACACTATCAAAAACACAATCGATCAGCGTAACGTTAGAGCCTTTACTGGCCTGGTGGCTAGAATCTTAGTTAATATTTTGTAGTCTACATTGACTAGGGATATTAGGCGGTATGCGCCACAATCCAGAGGGTCCTTGTCCGGTTTTGGTAGTACTAGAATAGTGGTGTCATAAAAGGAGGAGGGAGATATATGAGTTTTAGGATGGCATGTTGGCATTTACCACATGCAGGGCTGTACAGAGGTCAGATTTTGTCATATACGGATATCTGTGCAAATGTGTACTGTGCTGAAAGGTGGTATGGAGAAGAAGAGAAGAAGGAAGAGGGGGAGGGGGGGACAGACAAGGATGAATGTCCCATAACTTTTGAGGTTAGCATGAAACGTGGACTACCACTTTTGACTTCATGCGCCACGTGCAGGACATTGACTCAGTGTTTTATTAAAGATAGGTAATGCCCCTAGTCATGCTTGCGGAACCACATGTCCATGATCAGGCACAGCGCCACTGACAATGTTCTTCAAGGGCAAAGACACGTTATCACTTACATGGCGGTGCAGGGCAGGGATGGCTTTTTCGATGAAGGAATAGCAACTGGGCATTTGATACTGTCCATTAGCATGGACAATCACTTTTCAGAAGATGACTGTATTTACTAACCGTAAGGACAGCATTTCCTTTGCAAACAATTATGCAATGCCTGTGTGCAAGCTCTGTGCTTGTGGATGGTTGGGATGGTATTGTATTTTACGTTCCCATAGCTGGCTGCTGACCTGGGACATGCTGGAATATGGGGCAAAAGTCAATGTTGATGAAGATTGTAGTGATGGTGGCGGCTCAACGTCTGCTCTCTGTTTCCTACTCCTGGCTTTGAAGCCTGCAGCCTGATCATTAATTGCCTGTGGGGAGACCAAATTATTACCCCTACACAAAAGTGCCTTTAGGTGCTCAGAGGCTACTGCATGAACAGGTAGGGTGATGGAGAATGAGGCAGGAGAAGAAGGAGCAAGATGAAGCTGACTTTATGACTTCTGGCCCAGGTTGGCTCTCCAAGGCCGCAGGTGGTGGGAGTTCATGTGACTATTCATACAGAGTGTGTTAAGGTTGTTTACATTCTTACTGCAGATCTTACAGATAACCACTCCTCTGTTGTCATGTGTGGTTTCAAAGAATGCCCAGGCTGCACAAGTCCTGTGAGCAAACCTAGCTGTGGGTCTGTTGTTGCTTCTTCTGCGATAAGTAGCAGATGTAGGTGGTGGTACTGCCCTTTGTGTTTTTGCAACACCCTACAAACTTCTTTGGCATGTTCTACATGGGTTTCCAGCAGCGCAGCCCCACAGGTGGGGGTTGATTGAGCTGGCTGGGTGTGGTTTTCTCCAGCCAGCCAATCACCACCGTTCTGTTGCTCATATATACCAGCTCCTTTGCTAAAGGCTATTGGACTTTCCTCTGTTTGCTCAGTGTGTTCAGTGTAAACAGTGTCATGTTCCTGCATGTCTGTGCAGGGTGCCGGAAATGAGGTGCGGACAGCTCTGTTCAGGGTGCATGGTGTTCTGTATTTTATACAAATCCCTGGTGTGTTGGTGTGAGCTGCATTCAATCCTGCTGTGTTTCATTTGTCATCTAGGTCGAGGTAGGTCCCTAGGTTTCAGCACGGAACAATCGCTCTGCATGCAGGCATGTTTCAAGTGGGAGCTGTTTCATTAGAGTAGGGAGCTCGTGAGCCCTTTTCAAGGGTCCTTGTTGTCTCACGGGCTCCCTCTTCTTATGTTAATACAATTCTTCTTTCTTTATCCTTCTTCATGTAATCTTCAGTCTCTAACCTTCAGTATATATAATCCTTGCCTTTATATCTTTCTTCTTTTAATACATTGCTTCATTCTATATCCATATTATTTTAATGCAATTCTTCTTTTATATTCTTCTTTAGTTAGTGTTATCGTAACTGAATACTTTCTTTTGTGCTTTGTCTAGCTTTGTTTTAATCATTTATTTGTGTACCATTTTGTTATGTTTAGTCACTCCTAACTCAGTACGTGTACATTCTGTTATGTTAGTTCACACAAGAACTCAGACGGAAGACGGGAAACTGCAAACTGGACTTATGGACAAATATAACACACAGAGGAGGGGCCCAAATGACACGACCATCTAAATATGTATACAGTCAGCAGCACTCTCAATACCCAGCTAGAAACACTGGGAGGGGGGGTAACTCACCACCTAGGCTTGCTACTGCACGCTTCTAACAGGATGTGGACCTCTCATCCAGAATTCGACCAAGTACTTATCTTCAAAGTTGGAGCAGCAAGTGGAGAACAAATAGATAAATGTCTTCACAAAGCAATCTTCTTAATCAAAATAAACACTTTATTGCCTCCATACATGACAGACAACGTTTCGTTCGCTTAGTAACCGGTCTTTGAAAAAACACAGAATACCATGCACCCGGAACAGGACTATTCACACCACATGTTCCGCACCCTGCACAGACACGCAGGAACATGACACTGAACAAACAGAGGAAAGCCCAGCAGCCTCTAGCAGAGGAGCTGATATATATGAGCAGCAGAGCGGTGGCGATTGGCTGGCTGATGAAATCCACAGCCAGCCAGCTCAATCAGCTCCCACCTGTGGGGCTACACTGTTGGAAAACCATGTAGAACACCAGATCCTAGAAGCACACCCTAACACTGACTGCTGTATGCCTGTGACTGGGAGGAGGAGGTGGTGGTACTTGAGGCATGCTGTGTTATCCACTCTATGACCTGTTCACCACCAACTAAATAAGCCACAATTCGTGGCAGGCATGATATGTAAGAACAGAAGTCTACAGAGTATGGCTTGTATCTTTTTGAGCTGTCCCTGTTTGGCACAGCGCAATTGAATTCCTCAAACTCCACTGCTATATGCCTATGGTCTGCAAATAATTTGTAGTAGCCGGAATAGTGACTTTGAACAATGTCTGAGTTCACTGACATGCACTGTGTGTATTTGCTGTCTCCCTGTTTGGTTTCCTTTTTTTATTTTATATTAATAAAAAAGCACCATCAACTAAATAAGCCACAGAATTATTATTGAAAATTTCCTAGTTTTCTGCTGCATATTGCACCAGAAAACTGTCTTACATGCTTTGCACCACATTATTTTTAGATACTTTATTACACTTTTTCACTGCATACAAAAGGGCATAATATCAAGTCAAAGTGTCATGGCTTAAATGCTACCTTGTGCACCAAATGCGCTTATGTTTTAGCATAAAACTAAACCAACTAAAAAGTGGAATAAAATTAGACTAGGCAGTCTAAGGATATGCCAGATTTATCATCTAGCATGAGTCACTGTGATAAATATGCTGCATTTTAAGACCATCAAGTCTGTCTGCACTGTCTAACTATTAGACATTATTAGTAAATCTGCCTAAGGCCTCCTTCCCACGAGCGTGACGGGCTCCGCAGCGTAATATTCCGCTGTGAAGCCCGTCACGGCGCCCCCCAGAGCCCCTATACTTACCTGCGGGAGATAGCGTGAAATCGCTTCCCCGCCCACCACCGCCGCGTCACCGCTCGTCACCGCTCGTCACCGCCCACCGCTCTCGCGTCACCAGCCGTGTCACGTGACGCGGCCGGACCGCGTCATTTGGCGTCATATGACGCTCGGCGGTGGGCGGGAAAGCGTTTTTTCACGCTATCTCCCGCTGGTTACAGCGGGAGATAGCGTGAATGGACGGCTTCCATTGACTGCAATGGAAGCCGTCAGTGCGTACAGCCCGTCCTCACCCGCAGAAAATAGAGCATGCTGCGGGTGAGGACGGGAGAAATCGCGGTGCGTAATTCCGCGGTGGAATTACGCATCGTGAGCATGGAGCTATTAGGTTCAATAGAACCTAATAGCTGCGTGCAACGCAGCGGATTTTCGCCGCGAATTACGCGGCGGAAATCCGTTCGTGGGAAGGAGGCCTAACTGTTGCTACAAATTTGTTAAAGTTTATTTCACAGAGAGCTTATATTGAATCATGCTTACTTGTCCAATGCAAAAAGTATTATTGAGGTGACACATTAGCTAACCGAAAGAAATTATATTTGCAAGCTTTTGGAGCTCTGGGGTCTCTTTTTCAAGGCCGCTGAGCTCTGAAAGCTTGCAAATATTGTTTTTCTGGTTAGCCAATAAAGGTATCACCTCTATAATATATTTGTATTTCTTATAGAAGAGTATTTAACACCACATTGATTTTTCTGTCTAACAATTCCACACTATTTTTGCTGCACATCAAATGTAAAGACAAAACAAACCTTTGTAGAGTTTTATATTCTAGGAAACAAGTAATATGTACTTGGCAATTTCAGTTACATTGTTAGAATATTGTCTCTGCTTATGGAGGTATAGCAAAAACGCTGGTTATACATCAGCTAAGACGCTCATGGAAGGTCTGAACCTGATAACCTGATGATTTTGGATAGATATGCTAATTCTCTAACTTGTATGATGGTCTTCTGAATGCATCTGATGACAGATGGCAGGGTGCCTTTTTTCCTATAAGAGATGACAAATGTTTGGCAACGTGTCATTCGCCTCTTTCTATAAAATAAACCTATTTGATCAGCTTCTCCAAATGTACATTTGTAGAGGACTTCAAAAATATTTAAGCATTTAGCCAATATTTTATTGTAGAGTTGCCATCATTAATATGGGTTAATCGATACCTATTTGTTTACTCTAGATCTGGTTTGGTGCTTAACATTTCAGAACAGAGAAGATACTTTATGCTATGGAAGATGCTTTATATTTAGCCTTCCAGAGAAGAAATACAGTGAAACATCTTTGAGATGACTGCTCAAGAGTGCATTGAAAAACAGTTCTCTGGAGCGATGATCCTCTCAAAGACGATGGCCATTATGCCCTCTACATGATGGATCAGGGATCTGTCACAAGAAATGTGGTCTAAATAAATGGTTGGCCTTTGTAAAGAAGTTGTCTTATGGCAAAGTTTTGCTGTATGTAGATAAATAGCTCTTCTCTAAAAAGAAAATAAAACCCAGCGCAAGTACTGGAACAATACATAATCCTGACCCAAGTATTAGCTATGCAGACTTGGATATCTGAATACATCAGTTTTTTTGGAGACGCCCTTTTCTAGTGAGCCATTGGCTTATACAGCAGTCATATAAATATCACTTGCTAGATATTTCTCTCTCATTTGGAGAATAGTAATTTGTCTACATTTCCATTGTTAGAATGAGATTACAAACAAATTCCCTGAAATATTTTCTATCTTTTCATAGCATTAGGGGATATCTTTAAATACTTGTATTAGACCAATTCCACAATAGGAAATGCACATCCTCTAATAGGGATTTTATTGTATTATACAGTGTTTTGGTATTTTTTTTGAACATCTGCGTTACTGATTTAAGTGGACATCTGCAGCAGCAGCTTGGGTCCACTGAGAGCTTACAGATGATCCCTTTGGATAAAGTGTGTGCAGCGTCATTAACATAGCCGATTACATGACCCTCAGGCTGCAGTGTTAGATAAGTGTTGATACCCAATAGCCACATTACAGCAGCAGTAATAGAAAAACCATTCCCTGAAGTATCCTCCCTGAGCTCCTGTACAACTTAGGATCACAGAATAATGGATAAACTATGTTGTTATAGCTAAAATGGCACTGTACATCTTGCATCCATTATTCTCCTCATTGCTTTTGGAATATCTAACAGACTGCAGTTTAATAACGAATCTGCTCTATTTATCAGTATTACAGTGTGCATGCACATATAGAATTTGTGTCAGCTGCCTTAAAAGTGTTAAATAATTAATGAGTATAAAAAGTTCAAGTCTTTTTATTCAATGGACTTGTTAAGCCATCATCTTTTTATCGTACAGAAGTCACATATCCTAGTGCTGACATTGTGGTGTTGGCACTCTAATCAAGTAATAAATTAGCACAGGCTGTGGACAACTTGCTATTTAATAAAAGTAAATGAATAAGACTGATATACATCTTTAACATAACTGATCGTCACATCATCCATCATTATCATGTTAGAGAACGAGTACTTCTGACATCTTCTGGAACAAGCCAAGACTGCCAGATTAGTTCTAATGGCAACAAATATATCACAAAAGGAGAACCAATAGAATATGTACTTGACTAGTATTAAGATAGAAGTTCCATTGTTTCTTATTCTTTCACTGACTCTACCAAAGTAGAAGAGACATACACAAGTTAGCTACCAGAAGTTATTTTGCCAGATAATTAGTTATCTAGGACTTTAAAATTGAAGGTTTATCCATAGGCAGGCCAATGTAATTAGATCAATGCGATTCTAACTCTTGGCACGGCTACCAAATCAGCGGTATGAAGGGGCTGCCGCACTCTCCACAGCTCATTACAGCTTTGGTCCACTTATGTGAATGGAACTGAGCTGTACTACCAGGAAAATCTACTGCAGCACGCTCAAAGACCTGTAGTGACGAAAGGACACTTATGACTCTACGATATGTGCAGGAAATCCTGCGGCCAAATGTGTTGCCTCTCATGGCAAGGGTTCCAACAGGTATCATCAGGATAAGGCTCACCCGCACACAGTAAGCGTTTTCCAGGAATGCAATTGCCAGGTTGCTACACTTCCTTGGCTTGCCCACTTAGCAGATTTATCACTGATTGAGCATTTATGGGAACAGCTAGGATGTCAGCTTCAGCAGCCCATGAGTGTGCAACCTAGAGCCCCAGTTGTAACATCTGTGAGCATATATGCCACAGGATTTCATACAGAGCCTTTGTGCCTCCATGGTCGGCCATATCTCGCATGTATCCTGGTTAGAGGCAGAGACTCTTTTGAGTTGTACAATTTTCTCCAACAAACATATCCTTCCGTTGTAATATTGTAAACACTTACATATATCATCATTACATTCACATAGAAAAAGTTTTATCTGATTCCAACAACTCTTTCTTAGGCCTCCTGCACATGACAGGGTCGCATTCCAACATGCGGGATCCTGCAGCAGGATCCGACTCTGCCCAGCCGGTGGCCCCACTCACCTGTCTAGATTCCCTTTTTTTTTCTGTACTGCGGCAGTGCTGTCTGACATGGATGGGCAGTACAGATAAAGCCGCGCCGACGCTAGGCGATGACGCGAATCCTGTGACTCTTCTGCAGGGTTCACTATATAAGGACCACTGGACGGATGGCTTCTATTGACTTCAATGGAAGCATGGGGGGAAAACCCCACAGAGTGGAGCATGCTGCGATTTTTCTGCCACTAGCAAAAATTTCCGCTTGTGTGCAGGGAGCAGTGATTCTCTATAGGAGGCTATGGGTGATATGTGCTGCAGAATCCGGGGGCAGCCACCGGCCCCAATTCTGCAAATCAAATCTGCCTGTGTGTGGGAGCCTTTAGTGCATTTTTTTGTCAATGAGTGTACAAATAAACATCCTTGCAGATATACCTTTAAATAGTATGGAGGCCATTACATTTTGATAACACATTCACCATCTGTCTTATTAGGGGAATTATGGGGCCCTGATAGTCAGATCCCCAATTATTAATATTTGATGGCATTACTTCTGCTTGAAAGCATCTTTAATTCACATGGAGGCCGATGAGATGAGTTACTGGCGGACATCAATGGCCTTCCTTACCTTCAACAGAAATAATAAATACACATTATAAAAGAAAATTTATCAGATTTGATCATATCATGTAAACACAATTTCTGCTGTCTTAAAGAGGTTAAAGTAGCACTATTTATCAATATTCAGGTTTCATGAAAGTATCAGTTTTAGCTCATCATTAGAAGAATAGCAGTAAAATTGTTTAGAGGTTGGATATTCCTGTGCAAAGTGCTCTGGTCAGTGAAAGTAGTAGAATATATTTTCTGCACTTTGACATCATCCTGACTGAATGGCATTTTATCAGACGTTCGGGAAAATTTGATAGGACAGCAAATGCCTGTCTTAGAAAATGTGTGACACTTTGCAGATGTGCTGTCATATCATTCCAACATTTTCAATCCAAGAGGAAGAAGTTTAGCTTTTAGCAAATTCTTAAAGCCTACAGTCAGTGCACTCAGAAAGTACAAAGAGCAGAACCTTAATGGAGAAGCTAACCATCACATTGTGAAGTCAGCGTGCTACAAGGAGTTTAAAAAATGACCTTTTAATGATTTAACAATGAAGAAAAAATATATTAAGTAAAACACATAATTTTGTAATATTTTGGAAACCTTTATTAAACATTTGAACTTTTTCATAACCGGTACAGATTTAGGCGTGCTGTTATCCTTACCTATGCATGAGGCTGAAAGTAAAATATCCCTTATCTCCAAGTAATAAGCTTGTCAAGATGGTTGAGTGATCTAATATGCCAGACACAAGGCTAAAATAATCCTCATTACAGTGCAGGGATGAATTACATAACCAAAAACGAATTGAGGGAGCTCAGTATGTCAACAGGAAACCAATGATATAAAAGTTCTACTACATTAGTTCATGATTGATAGAGTTGGTGCTTACTGCATTTACAAATTATAACAGGTGATTAAGAAAGTCATTAGTGTTAAAGTAGCTTTAAAATTTTATAAAGGAGCATTTAAATGTATGCAAAATAATTGAGATATTTGTGTATTGGTTGAATAGTCAATATGCAGTAACGATATGCTATCTTTATGTTGGCCTACTGGTTAAGCAGTATGGAAAGGCCTACCAAAAGATTGAGATGCCTCCTCTTGGGAAGAAAACATAAAGCCCCGAAACCATAAAATGTTCTAGCAACAGTTAAAAGGGAGTCCTATTTCTTTATTGTAGCTAAACAATGAAAGCACTTAGAGACAAACACCTAAAGTTACAGTGCAAAAGTCATCTTCAAGATGGTCAGTTTTTAGTGTGTGGCACTTGGCTCTGATATGATACCTTACTTGATTTTGGTGTAGTAATGGAGGTGGACCCATCATGGTTCTCTGTTTTTTGGTCACACTCGAAGCAATACTTTCTAGGAACATGCTAAAAGTGGTCCAAAAACATTTGCAGGATACACAGAGCCACCTCTGATTACAGCACTCTCACAGGAGACCGTAAGTAATACAGGAAGTCGGTTCAGGATCAAAGCACTGGAAGCATTTTGTACCAACTAAGCAAAATTCATAAGGTCACTGCCTTTTTAGCGATGAACACTGTCAGGGTCCAACCCCCTTCGCCAGACCTCCACCAGCTTTCAGCTGTAATGTCAGTCCTGTGTGCTACATATCTTGCACCTGATGGGCTGGATGCTTTCAATAAACATCTATTCACTGCATGAGGTGCGTCAAAACGCCTTGCTACTTATTTTGGTTCCACCATAGTAAGTAGCCCGGGGGGGGGGGGGGGCCACACACACATGACCAGAGAACTTCCCATCCCAAGATGCACACTTGTACATAGTGTAAATATCACAACAACTTTTAAAGGCAGTGTGCCTGCAATTTAAAGTATGCCAATAAAACATGCAGAATGTAGAAACACAGCATGGATGCCCATATAGATTCACTGCTGCATCAAACAACTCATATGCACAGTAACAAAAGACAAGTACTAGCAAACTTTTTTACACTAGGTTGTTTATGCTAGAGCACCCTCTGACAAGTATACATATGATATACAGCTATGTCCTGGTTTGGGATGTTGTGATACCAATCCAATCCAATCTTCTGCCATCCAGTAAAAAAAAAGTATACATAAAATGTATACATTTCTTAACATGGGAGATGAGTAATGGATGGCCCATGGATATCCAATGAATGGCATCCATCCAGACAACCATCGGGCATATATACAATTTTTTCATGTTTGTTTGCCATTTAAGTGATAAATTAAGAAGGACATATCTAAAAGGGAATTAAAAATGCTTTACAAAAAAAATTATGTTCCTGATTGGGATGGTCTCTAAAAGGCAGTCCTTTAAATTGGTTTCACTGCATTACCCTTTGAGTTGGCTCAATTTTCTTTCACATTGAATTGTCAAACCTCTGTTCCACCTCTCGCTTATTTTTAAAAAAATCTAACTATACGCAGTTCAATATGAATAGGAACCCAATTTACAGCAACTGGCTTTTAAACTAGTCTTGACGTGTGTTACAGAACTGACTACACCATACTAAAGAAAAGGATCATGGGCTATCAAAGCCAGTGACAGTGAAAACCATAGCAAAAGAACAGCTTTGCTCTTAGCCTCTTAACAATTACTTTACACCTACTGTTACTTCTTGCTTATTGAATACAATTTTTAAGTATATGATGATCAGTACCTGATAAGTATTGGCCATTTGCACTTGAGTATAGCTTTAAACTTTAATACTTCCCATAGTCTCTTACTGTGATGTTGACTTGCTTTCCAATAAAATATTCAGTCATTTTTCAATTAAGGTAAATTCCCTTGTAATCCGAGTGAAGTTTTTACCAATGGAAATTCCACTTTAAAGTGCATACATAGCAAGGACAGAGAACATTACATTAATAATTGAGTATACTTGAAACATTCTGAAGCTTAAGCTCAGTGTTTTAACCCTGTCACCTTTATGCCCTTTGCTTTCAATACTTCTGTACTTTAATTTGTTCTATCTTTCCTGCAATATTTCATTTGAAGGTTTTTGTACTAAAGTGCATCAGATAACAGTGGCTACATTAAATGTCGAGAGCTATTTAACAGCCTAGTTATTTATTCTGTCATTTGCTGTCTGTGACCTGTGTAAATCTCCCCTACTATTTAACCTCTAAGTTGGCAGCTTATGCAAAATTTGAAACCTCTCTCTCAACTCTGTCCAAAATGTCATTTATCAAACAGCAAATTGACTATATTCAGGCTTTTGTGGCTTGCAGTGCTGAATAAATTATATTTTGTTGCATTGTTAAAATATGCTAAAAGAACTATTTCACATGGACTTTTTTCAAAAGGTTACTTTATTTCCACGAAGCTGATGTCCTAATCACATATGCTACTGCAAAATGACTTTGCGGTCTTCGACTTCACAAACAATGCCTTTCCAGTCATTATACATGCCTTATATAAGATGTTTTTTTCTCATTCAAACAGTTTTCTTGTATGATACGATTTTCTCTATGCGTGCCGCTAACAATATAAAAGTCTTAACTTGTCTCAGGAAAGGTGATTATGTACCTCTTACTATGTAGCTCTTATTATATGACTAAAGCCTCATGCACATGACAATGACTTTTCGAGGGTCATATTCGCCCCCCACCAGTAAGGCTTCTGTGTTGAACAGAAATTTTCATATAAAATGTATTCTACTGAATACATTTCCCTTTCGTCGTGCACAAAAGAATTAACAAAAGATTTAGAAGTGTTTCCGACTTCCACATATTTGAATGTAAATCATTTAAGAGAACTGGTGAGGCTGGGTGAGCTGGCGTTCTTTCCTTTTTACAAGTTCTTAGTGGTCCTTGAGAATAGGTGGCAGTTATTGCCCTCTAAGCCTCTTTGCTAAACTTATATAAGGCAGATAGGCCCTTAGCTTTTGCGTCATCAGGTTATGGTACAGAATATGATTAGAAATCAGAATATAGATCACCAGAGCAAACTCTGTAAAAATATTGAGCCAGAAATGAATGATGAAATATTCCAGCTCTTCGACCTGCAAACTGCAGTACTATAGTATTATACATACAGTATGTACTGTTCACTAACTATAAACTGCCCCAGGCAGTTAGGACGTACTTGTATATAGGCATCCACAACATAGGCTGTATATGCAGAGGAAACTGAGCCCACTCGTTACACGGCAGATATTGGCTGTCCTCAAGAGTCAACAGCCACCTGTAACAGCTGCATTTTATCATAACTAAAGGCCCATTTACACAGGCCGATGATCTCTCAAAGATCACTCAAACGACAGTTTGAATGACCGCTTTGAGCAATCATTTTGCATAAACTATTAGGTAGCTACTCAGCTACTTAAGAGCAATTAAGTGTGCAAATGAAGCCTTAGCTGAAAGCAGTTAATAGCCCGAGGGCTCTTATCTGCATTCAGATCCTTTGTTTTTCAGCAGCAAACACTCCCCTTGGAGAACTGCTGATAAGGCTGAACTTCAATTTTTAGGTTGGACTGAATTTAACGATCAGCTGGCAGTGCACGAAAAGTGCACGATGGGCGCGCATTTAGACGCAACGATTATCGCTAAAACGATCGTCTTTTAGCAATTTTTTTAGCGATCATCACTTCATGTAAATGGGCCTTAAGATAGCAACTTTTAACCCCATTAAATGTTGCTGTCTGTTTTGACCGTGGCATTTAAACGTCGCAATCAATTGAAATTTAAATGTCCCAAGCGCCGCCTGTGATAAAATCGCTGGAGCTTTTCAGGTGTCATGGCAGCCAGGGTCTTTCTGATCCCCCAGGGCTGAAATGATTGTTGGCCCATTAAGTTTTCCCTATGTCATATTTTTTATTCGATATGTGTTAAACTACAGTATAATGCAATAGCAAGGTATTGTATTTTACTGTATGAGCAATCAAATGATCACAAATTCAAGTGTTCAATGGGCACTAAAAAAACTAAAATAAAGACTTTTTATTTATTACAAAATTATTAAAAGCTTAAAACCACAATTGTTCCAGTTGTAGCATCAAAAAAATTAAAAATGTAAAAATTAGCATTGCTGTATTCATAAATTTCCAATTTATTAAAATATCACAATACTAATCTTGTAGGGGAATACTAACAGAAAAAAATATGCAATGCCAGAATTGTGCTTTTTTGGACATCCCAACTCAAAGAAAATATTTAAATAAAAAGCGATCGAAAGGTTGTATGTAACCGCAAAATGGCCTGCCCAAAAATTTGCCCTCACACAGTCCTATTGAAAAATAAAACAAATGATGAGGGTCAAAAACTGGCTATAGAAAGCAATTTTTTAAAGTTGTACTACAAAAAAAATTCAAACTAAAAAAATATAAATTTGGCACAGCTGTAATTGTATTGACCAACAGAATAAAGATAACATGTAATTGTATGCACCATGAATGCTGTATCAACAAAAAAAAACAAAAATAGTGTCATCGTGTTTTATTTTTTCTTTTTCACCCCACTTAGAAATCTTTAAAAGTCTTTCAATGCATTCTATAGTATGTTAAATGGTACCATTGAAAAATACAACTCACCCCACAAAAAACAAGCCCTCATGTAGACATATCATTGGAAAAATAAAAGTGTTATGATTTTTTTTATAGTGGGAATACCAGAATAGCAGAACGTGACCTGGACAAAGAAGCTTTAATGACTCTTGGTCATGAAAAGGTTAAAGGGGTTGTCCGGCCACACAGGGTAAAAAATTTTTATAATGCTGCTGCTTTCCTTTCAGTAAGGATAGTAACACACAGCATACAGGGGCTCAAACCGGCAGGCAGATAAGCTGCAATGTCAGTTTCTTACCTTAGAATCTGATCTTCACTGCAGCTTTCAAAGATGGCGCCTCTGTGCTGCCTTCCCACAATGCTCTGCGCTCTCCCTCTTCTGTGTGCGCACTCCCGATGGCAGTAAGAGGCAAGAAAAGGCAGGATTTCATGGCCTCCCTCAGCTCACGTCCTAGCCCCGCCCATGACACGCCCACCTCTATTGAACTGCTCTACAGTCTCTCCCCGTCCAGGCCCCGCCCCCTGCTGCATACTATACTCAGAGGGGGTGTGGCCAGGGGAGACTGCGTTATACACTCATGGTTCAGGATAAAATCCTGGCATGAGTGTAAACAGCAGCACAGTGTATAGTGAATGGAGAGAGGCGGGGGAGAGCTGAGAGAGAACTCTCCTGCAGCCCCCCACTGCAAGGCTACCTACTGCCCCCCCACCCTGCTAAAGTAAAGTAAAACAAAACATTTCCCCACACACACATGCCCTCATAGTGCCCCTCCCACAGCGACCCCCCCCTCACAATGACCCCCCCACAGTGCACTCTCCCACAGTGCCCCCCTAATGATCCTCTACAGTACCCCCTACACATGCCCCCCCACAGTGCCCCCCAGTGTCACCCCTACAGTGCCCTCCAAAGTAGCCCCCCTCATTCCCCCCACACCGCGACAAGTCTATGTGACTGCACACCCCACCGTGACAAGTCAATGTGACCGCCCACCCCACCGCTACAAGTCTATGTGACCGCACACCCCACCGCTACAAGTCTGTGACCGCACACTATGTGACCCTCCCCCCCCCCCCGGGACTTCTGACAGCTGGGTCTCCTGACACCACTAGCACACACACACATCACTGCACACCCGCCCCCCCTGCCCCCGGGACTTCTGACAGCCGGGTCTCCTGACACCACTAGCACACACACACATCACTGCACACCCCCCCCCCCGCGACTTCTGTCAGCTGGGTCCCCGCACACCACTTGCACACATCCATCCATCCTCCCCCCTCCTCCCCCCCCCCCGCGAGAGCCCGCCCCTCCACTCATTCTTACCTTGGAGATGAAGAGCCAGCAGCCACGCCTCCCCTGCAGGCAGAACTGAGCTTCCCAGTGGCTGAAGTTCTTCTGCACATGCGCAGAGCTGTGCTGGAGAAGCGCGTCCCCGTCGTCACGACAAGAAGAGGACAAGAGACTTGTCGGAACCAATGGCAACCGAGGAGCAACACAGGGGGGGCACCCCAAAAGGTAAGTGAATAACTTCTGTTTGCCTAATTTACAATGCACAATGTATATTACAAAGTGCATTGTATTGGGCAAACAGAAGTAATGAGACCTAATGTTTATGGCCGGACAACCCTTTTAAGCATACCCTTCAATAATCTTGTATATGCTGTATATTCACACGTAATGTGAGACTCATATCATGGTTAACATTTTAACATATCTTGGATGTTTGTAATAAGTTCCAGTTGTAAAAAAGTACATAAAGTTAGAGTAATTAAGTTATCTATAAGATATTGCTGGACTTTTTCATGCTTGGTTTATTGCATTTTGCTAAAGCCTTTAAATTTAGAATGAACTACCTTTTACATCTTGAGAAAGATGTTTCCATAAATCTTTTAATACATTGCAGATCATCAAAGTATTGCTTTCGAAAGCTTTACAAAACTTTTCAGAAGTAAAGGGTTTAAGGTGCTTTTTCTTCCTGGTACATTATCTCCTAATGGAATTCTTTACAGTTCCTTTGAAAATCTCTGCAAGAACTTTTTAGTCCTCAACAAATATAAACTGCTTGAGAGAATTTCAAGTACATAAATGACAACTTGCCTTTTTCTATTGTTATATTGTATTCATGTATACGAAAAGTATGCAAGCATGTATGTGTATACATGGGGCCAGCCATAGGCTGCATGGGGTCCAGGCTCATATTTAAGGCTGATACTGCCCTAGGTAATTTTTGGGCTCATCCTATTAAAAAATTAGGGCCAACTTCACACTTGGTTTTGTGGTTCTTGAGGTGTGCTAGGCTGTTTTTATTTTTCCCTCCCTTCAAATCCAGATTTTCAAACTGTGTTCATGACTAGTGATGAGTGAATAATGTAGTAAACAGTCCGTCTCAAGGACAGTCTAATTTCACCCAAAAATATTGTAAATGGAAATGGCCAATTCCAACTCCCATTATAGTCAATGGGAGCAAAAATCAGGTTAACCAATTTGCCTTCCAGAATGTTCTCAATGCAGCCAAAGCCCCTAAATCGCATGGAAATGCAGCCACACATCTGGGGAAAATTGTGCTCCTCCCAAACATTGTTAAAAATAGTATACCGTGGTGTAGAGATCACGCATAGCACAGGGGTGTCACTGAAAAGAATAAGGCCCACATAGAGTCTCTTAGCTCAAAAATTGTGCCAATGAAGACAGCAGGTGCTTGTTTTAAAAGTAATATCATAACTTTTCAAAGTACAAATTCTACCAGGTGAACAGAACACTCCTGCTCCAAGGAACAGCTGTAGAGTTAACAAAAAAAAGGCTTCACAAAGCAGCAGGTGTGTTGCTTGTTTTAAAATCAGATATTTTTCCAAGGAAGAAATTCTACCAGGTGGTTAGAACAGCCAAGCACGGGCCTTCTCAAAGGAAAAGCTGTAGAGCTATAGCTCTTTTTTGTGCTTTAGAAAATTTTTGTTTTGGGGAGAGAAAGAAACTTGTATCTTTGTGATCTGCAATATTCTCAACACCAAAGCGTATTTTATCTGTCTGCTTAGCTGCTATATATGGTGACCACAGCAAAAATATAAGATCTGCAAAATATTTCTCCCAATGTACAGACCACGTTTTGTATAGGTATACACACATGATGCTGCTTCTTTCTCTGCTCCCCCTTATTAAACCCCATTTAACCTCTTTGCTGGTATGCAAGCTTTTACACCTGGAGCAATATATTCTCTGCAGAATACCTCTCCCTAAAAAGAGACCACGTTTTATATAGGCATATAAACATGATGCAGTTTCTCTGTCCTGTGCTCACCTGCAATATGCCTGCTGGTTACACTGTCTATGTTACATATAGCTAGGTTATGTGATGCAGGCGTCCAATGAAACTGCTGCCCATATGCAAGATGAAGGACACATTTGGTGACATCATCAAGGCACTGTGACTGCTGATTGGCTGCACTCTGATCTCTGTAGCAGAAAGTATGGGAAATGTGATTTTCCCCTGATTATTGCCAAATAATGGGTCAGACTTTACCTGAACTAATTTAGCAAAAATCTGGCAATTTTTATGCCCAGCCAATAAGGATGAGCAATACTATTCTCTATCTGTAATCAAATTTAAATATCCAAAACGCATTTAGCCACTAACCTGCACACCAAAATAATGCTGTTATACAGCATTATACACATAGATAATGCCTCACTACATAGAAGTAATGAAAAATAGCATCTCCCTGGGCGCATAAATAATGTTGCTATACAATATACACTGCTAAACTCCCTCCCACCTCTGGCCGCTGCCATGGGCTCCCATAGGAACCCATGTAGTGGCCGAAGAATTCTGGCCCAAAAGATAGTTCCAAGACTATCTTTTGGGCCCGACATAAAAACGCCAGGCGCTATTTTGGCCTGACCGGGCGCTTTTACGTCTCAGGATTATGCCCATCTGTTTAAAGTCTAACCCCTCCGCCGAATATATATATTATATATATATATATATATATATATATATATATACACACACACACACACACACACAAACACAGACATATGCAGTATATACACACATTCATGCACATGTACAAGCACATACATACCTCATCTCCTGCTGCACAGGTTCACACGTTGCAGGGCTTGGATTTGATTAGAACTTCAGTCTCTTTTGTTTGCTGTATTCATGTCTCCCCCTCCTGTGGACAGAACCATTGGTAAATGAGTGTTGTATTGAGCATGTGGTGGCCCCTTAAAGAGGTTGTCTCATGACAGGTTTTAAGTGTCAAGCAGACAACCCAGCTGTGGCTCACCCCAAAGTGTACAGTAGTGAGTTCGTGCACCACTGCTCCATTGACTTCAGTTGAGTGCCACTTGCATGAGATAAACCCTTAACCCTTTCCAATGCACTGTCTGACATCTAAAGACATTCTGATTGAAGCCTGTACAACTCCGATGTCAGAAGACGTCCGGCAGGGTACTCTTACTGTATATTACTGGCCGCTCTGTTGTCGGGGGGGGCCTCACCAGCGTGTCCCATAAAGCAGTACTGGCTCTGGCCAGCAGATGGCGCCATTGTATAATGGCAGAAAGAGAAAGCCCCCTAGCAAACCCTGGATCTAAAATTGGATTGCAAAGGGTTAAGGGGGCGCCACTTGACCAATACAAAGGAAAGCAAAAAAATAGGTCCAAACCATGGGTATACTATTAAGCAAGATTAAAAGGGAAATCTAAATTAGAAAATGACCTACTATATAAAATCAAAATGTTATGCTTTTATATTTTTTTATATTTGTTGGTGATTTTTTAACATTTTTAAGATCGTGGTCTACAGTAACAAAAATCTTGCAGTCTTAACACTGATCATTAACCCTAATAATAAACTGACACTGACATTATCATTATAATGAAAACTAACACCTATATATAGATAACACAAGATCTATAATACATAAAACAATGCTAATCCTTAAAACATATCTAAATGTACCAATATTAGACTTAGTTGTATTAATAAAACCTTCAGTATTGGCTTGAGAAATATTTTTTTACTACATACTCCACAACAACTTAAAGTTAATGGTTTTTTTCTGAAATGAAAAATATTCACACCTTTGCTTGCAACACATAATTGCTTGTTTCACATCACTGACCAATTTTAGAGAGAGCGACTGGAAGTGCATTTGCCAATTCATCAAATCAAATCCATGAACAGAAATATTCAAGCAAAAGTGAAGTCCTACAGGAGAGCCACATGTTACATGATTTACACACTAAAGTCTCTCAACTGACACCTTTATTGATAGGAATTCATCTATTTTCTCTGACCATTATGCATTTTTCTGCTACTTTTATTGAACTCTAGATGCATTTATTTCCATGCTTGAAATTAATTGGATGACTTTACTGTTTAGAGCACTGTAAATGCTAAAAAACTATTCAGATTAGTACCGCTAATGTACTTTATATATTTTACCTGCTCATATCAGGCTGTATAGTTTATTTAAAAAATGCAGTAAAGAGCAATTTGTAATGTATTATCCTGTTAAAAATAAGCCAATAATAGGCTATTCTGGTCTACTGGTTTTAAAAGGATCAAGGCGTTTATGATGGCAAATAGAAATCCCAGTTGAAATTAAAATATTAAGGTGAACAAGTGCGTAAGCTGTTTTCTAATTCATATTTCAATCAAATCTAAGCCGTGAAATTCCACATGGTCTATAGTGCGAGTCCTCGTATTAAAGGGATTGTTCCAAGATGGTATCCCCTATTTACATGCCCTATTGGAGACACCCATCTATGGGCAGAATGGAGATCCACTCGGTAAGAGCAGCTCCCATGTGGGCGAACTGTGTGCCATCCTTGTAATTACAGGAAAGTCATTCATGTGAAAGGCCATCCTGTAATGTTACAGTTCCCCTCTAGCAAACACTGCAAGGAAATAGTCTTGCTAGCAGCTGCTTCCCTCTAGAGGGTGCTGGGAACAGGACCCAGGATGATCAGGTTATCACCCAAAGCCCTGCATTCTGAAAGGGGTTGTGCATGTTGGTACAATCCCCTTAACTTTGAAAATCCATCCTGTACTTTAACTCCTTCCAGCCCCAGGATGTAAATGTATGTTCCAGCTGAGAAGCAGTTTTTGCAAATGCACATACATTTACATCCTATGGATGGCATGGGCTCAGAAGCTGAACCCATGGATTCTGCAGTGGGAGATGGCTGTGACTGACACCTGGCCTTCCGCTGCAACAGTAGGGAACACCAATCCCAGCTATTAATCCTTTACAGGCCATGATCAATGTTGACTCCACCGCTATACAGCCTGACCATTGTCTATGTGTATAGCATCCCTCACTCTCCATCTCGCCATACCATGCACATCTCCAGCCCCTTTACCTTCTGTATCACCCCACTATTTGGAGCAGGACCCTCACCCCTACTGTTTCCATCAATTGATTACTACATGTAACCGTGGTCTTGTTTTATTTCCCCTATACTGTAGCCCTTAAGACTACCTGTGCAAAGATATAGTTTTTTGTCCGTCAACATGTCTTCCTAGAATACTCTCACAATGAAAATACAGCACCAGCACAGCCCTCTGCCGCACATAAACAGTGCATATACACTGCTAACGCAGGACTATTGTGAAAAGTTTTGTAATACTATAAATTCCAATAATAATTGGATCACTTAGGAGTCCCACAGTTCATCATAAAAGCATAAATAAATAAGAATAATCATAAGGTCTCTGAATGGGATCTGCCAATGACAGGCTGAGAAGGATGCATCCTACTGCTTGGCCAATCAAAAATTAGTTGATAAATAATCATGCTGAAATGAAAAAAATGGTAATTCCTACCGGACAGGGACTCATTGTGTCTTTTTAACATATATAATCAGATACACTGATGGAAAGCTTTCACCAAGTAATTATTTTAATTATAACAACAATATTATGTATTTTTTCCAGCCGTCCAATGCCATATGTGTGGAGATATATAGGAGAACACATTCCATACATACGGCAGCTAATAGGGCAAGGAAGGGCAAAAAAACCCCTTTGTATGAAGTTAGCATCATATGATAGTACAGTGTACGATATTATAACATATTCAAACTTGGAAGTTGTCTAGAGCCATAATATCGCTGTGTTCATGAGGCAACAACTCCATTAATTAGAATATAACAATGACACATTGTTTCAATTAACACACAAAAAAATGTTTTATACAAAGGTACAGTACATATAGTATGATGTGAAAAAGACTTAAATGGTGATTGTCATTTCAGTAAACTTATGGTAATGTGATAGCCATGTAATAACTAGCAAATTTGCAATTTATTGTATTTTTGAAAACTGACTATTTCTACCAGTAAAATAGCTCCAAAGTACTGGCAAATACAGGTCTCTCTTCTTTCTACTATGCTATCCGCTGCCTATCTCTAGTAACAGATGGATTACAGGAAGTGAGTGGTGCAGTTAGCTAGCATAAAGTAGTGCCATTTACTACATACAGCTCATGCAGCCTATTCATCCTGCTTTTCTCGGCAACTGCACTCTATGCCTTGTGAACTAGTCTAACACCTCTCCTAACTCCTGTTTCAGCTCTCTGCAATAAGTAGTGACAAGTCCGGTAAAGTCCTTGTCCATCTATAGCCAACTATAGTGTATTTGCTGGACAGTTGTGCTATGCGAGTGCTAATGCTACAGGTCACACAAGATCATCCTGTGATTACCATTGAACTCCTCATATAGTAACAGATATCATTGTGCTCTCGCTGATAAGCTCTGCGGAGCTCAGCTCTAGTGGTAGGAGTTGCTGACAGTCACTAACAAGTATTACTACTTTGTGTATCTTGTGCTTGTTCTCTCCATTCAGTGTCTCAGATCAGGGTACCACTTCCACTGGTCAAATGCAGGAGACAACCAAGAAAAAGGAAAGTGGCAGCACATATAGTACTGGTGGACCTCTCTAGGAGGGTTACCATCCACTGAAAATAAGTGGCTGGATTATAAAAGTGCAACAGCTCTGGGGTAGTTTTCTGGAGAATTTAGGTATGTGCCCCAAATCACGTTACTACACAATCTGAGGCATAAGAGCTATGAGCCCATAGATTTAATTCAGCATTTAATGAAATGACAGGTACATTTAAAGGTACATTTATCCCAAAATTTATATTTATCACCTATGCATATACCCCCTCTCTTCCTGACAGCACACTCCTACCTCCCCCGAACCATCACATACAGTGAGAAGAATTTTGAATGGAGTAGCAGTCAAGCATGTGATATGCCACTCTATTCATCTACAGCGCAAGTGTAGGAGTTAGCTGAGCATTTGTACTTGGCCATTTCATGTAGTCAAAATTGAAATGAATGGAGCAGCACCACTCATGCTGAATCGCGGCTCCATTCAGTCCCCTCACAGTGATGGTTGCAGTGAGGAGGAGGAGACACAAGACCCTCCTTCTTGGGATCAGTGGGGATCTCAGCCATAATACCACCACCATTCGGACTTTTTTGCCTGTCCTATGGGTAAGCAATAAATAGTCAATTTTGAAATAACCCTTTTAAATCAATAGTAACAAAGTCCGATGATTCTATACAATGTCAAGCCTGTAAGTTGGTACATAACCCTTTAGGGTCAACTGTCACAGGTCACAAACCAATGCAGGCTTGTATAGATAATGGAGGGACAGCACACAATATGATGTTGCAAACAATGGGGAGAAGTTTTTTAAGTACTCCAAAGCCACAAAAGTAGTCAACAGTGATGTTTCGTACAAGCAAGTCTTTTTTCAAGCTGAGGGTGATGATGGGAATTGGGTCTTTTAAGAATCATAAAAGATATTTTACTTTTAGATATTTAGCTTTAAGACCAAAATTCCTTCAGTCATTACTAAACAAAATGGTAGACTGGTTATCTCTGCCATAAAATCCACAAATCTCTTATGAGCAGCACATTGGCTTTCAAACCTCTTTGAAAGCTGGAACTGGCAAGAATATTTGCACATTGGCTGTAGTATAGTCATCAGATTGGCATTAGCAGATTTGTATTAATTGCAATTCATTTTTATTTTAGTATTACAAAAACTGTTATCCACATAGCGGTAATTAAAGCCAAACACTTCTAAATGAAATTAATTAATTTTCTTTGGAGAAATTCTAGCATTCCTCCTAAGACTGAATCTATATAAAAGTTTTTTTTCCTCCGGCTCATACTTGTATTGTCTTTAATGTAAAAGAAATTAAATCAATTACTTTAAGCGCTCTGAAGCAATGCACTGTTATGTAACACTGCCACGGCTCCCTGACGGGTTTTTTATTCCATTAGCAAATACGGTATTATTAAATAAAGTGAAAAATGACAGCACATGACCCTTTTTACAGTGACTTTAGATCTTTATGTTAAATCCTCAGTCATTTGCATCTTTACTGTAATAAAAGTATTGTAATAAAGCAATATGCATTATTGCCTAGTCTTTGGCTTCATTAAAATATAGCAAAAGTAATGTATTATGTGCAGCTCTTACCAGATAAATTTAAGGGCTCAAGTCTTTAAGTTCAGTAGCTTATAAATTTAGTCTACAATACTTGCAGAAGAATAAAACTTTAGACAGAATCTGCAGACTGGACTTTATTTAGAGGTTAATAACTAGCACTGCAGCCCAATGAAATAAGTCACTCTTGCCATGGCTAAGTTGTATATTTATGTGTATCATCCACATCAGATGTCAGATTCCAGATTTCATCCTATTTGATGACTCTCATCGTTCTCTTTATTTTTCATTAATCTTTGTTTGATTGCTATGTTGAAGAGATAGGCAATCCATTTAGATGATGATCATTAACTTTATAGCATTTACCAGCCATCACTGCAAACACCAGATTACAAGCCGACTCCAAAATGCAGGCCAGAAATGTAATGCTTCATTGAATTTTAGATCATTCATTGTACAATGAACTCTAGTGATTCTCCGTTAAATCTATTTGTGAAATATATTTCCAATGAGACAAGCCGTATGGCTTTTTTTTTAAATGACTGTATATGCCAGTTTCAAGCCAGGTGTAATGTGGCTTGGGATTGATGATATACTGTAGAACATAAATGTAAGCTTTGTACATCAATGTATCTTCATCAGTTCTTATTATACAGTGGTTTTCTCTATAATTCTATGCAAATGTTCTATGAAACAAGATCGGTTTTTGACGCTACTATGCCATTTTAGATTATTATGGAAATATATCAAAGTGCAGATGCACCTACTTAATAGTAGAATTCCTATCTGAGACTTTTATGGAATAACCACAGAAATATGCCATGATAGACTGATAGATGCAAGTCCCACTTGTGGTACCTGCACCTATCTCTAGTTCTAGCTTCCCTAGACCCCCAGCCCAGCTGAAAGTGGGTGTTGGCTGTAGTCATTCCTTACATAAATAGCCAACTATACAGTGCTACACAAGTTTTATAACTCCCATAGACGTCAATAGGATTTATGGAAGTAGCATATGACGGCAAAGCTCTCAAGGTATGAAAACAGAGTAGCTCACTATACTAGACCATTTCTGTAACTTCCATTGACTTCTATGGTGATTACGTAAACAGTAGATTGCTGTTCCAAAAGCCCTGGCTACTGCATTCACCTGGGCTCATGTAAAAGTGCCCTAAGTTTACACAGGATTTGCAGTAGGACATCGGCACATAATACTCTCAGTTTGACCCAAGCATTACTAGGGAAGCTACAGTTTCTCCAATGCATCTGCAATGGCAAATGTAAGGGATGGAATTAATTGGACTTTTACTTTTTAGAAAAAAGTAGACCATGTTGTATACACTTATATTAATCTAAAATGCTTTGTAAGTTTTAACCTGTGTAAAAGGGCCCTGGATCACAAGCCTTCCATGCTTTATGTGCAGAGTTAATTATGTACAAATTTGTTTGCACTTAATGATCTCACAATGATAATTAATTGTTTGTAAAATACAATATGCAGGATGTACTGCATGTCATTTGAAGGTACGCATTAGACATCATATTTCAGATATACTGGGTCTGAAGGAAATGTTTTATGCAGTTTCTGCACATTTTTTACTGTTTACATTGGAGACTATTCATCTCTATGTGTTTTGAGCACAAACCGGTTGAACTGCCTAGTTGAATGTAGTTATCACCACCATAGCTTGCTCAACAGGAAGAGCTATTGGAGTTTTAGTTCAAAAACTTGCACCCCAGGGGCATAACTATAGAGGGTGCAGGGGATCCGGTTGCACCCGGGCCCAGGAGCTTCAGGGGGCACATAAGGCCTCTCCTCTCCATATAGGGAGCCCAGTACTATGAATAAAGCATTACAGTTGGGGGCCCTGTTACAGGTCTTGCATTGGGGCCCAGAAGCTTCAAGTTATGCCTTTGTTGCACCCCCTTCGGTTTCAATAAAAGACCTGATCTGATCCTACATTATTGAGAAATTAGTTTTGCCGTGACTTTTTTGCCTTGTGTTCTACTCCAAAATTGTGCTTTGTCACATGTCTTTTTCTTTGGCTATCCATTGGTTGATAGATTGGTTTTCAATATTTTTTAAGCATGTGCACACTATTGTTTGCTATGACTAAACTGTGTTTGGAATCACATCTTTTTCTAATTAGATTTTAATTCAACTAAAATAAAACCTTGATTTTATTTGATGCTGGATCTCTTTCTTTCTGCTTGTGCTGCTTGATTCTAATCAAGTCCAGGCATCTTTGCGGGTGAGGTGGTCTATATTGCTTGTGTTACCATCCTACCACGAAATCTTATTGATTTCAGCAGAGAAATGGCCACAATCTTGACATAGATGCTAATTGGTTTCTCTGGTTTGGTTTCTCTGTGGTTAATGGATGTCTACAAGTCAATACGAAAGAGTCTTGCTCTTTTCTTGTGATAATGAAACCTTTAGTCAGAGTATTGATGAGGGTCCTTGTTAATGTTCTTTCATTGAAGTAAAGATCTACTATTTTTTAAAGCAAATTAGCACATCTGGAAATTAGCACTGTGTCAAATCAGAATTGCATGTGAACAAATTGACCATCTTAGAAGAGTATACTATTAGTACAGTATTAAAAATAGACTTCATATTAGAACACCTTTTCAAACACATTTACCAACAGTTCAAAACAAAAAGTCAAAATGACAAACTAACTACATGTAACTAGCTATCTTTAGACATGTCAAAGCTAATTCACTTTACCAATCAACAGGGAGCACAGATCCGGCATCAACACCTATTCAATCTTGTGACACATCTCAATGCCATCAAAGCAGATAGATAAAGGCGTCTGAAATGAAAAGCTTTCTGTATGCACTTCATATTGGATGCTGTCATCTATTTCCTTTGCTCTGGAGTTAAGATAAGAGAGAAGATTACTATACGGTATCCCCTCAATTTGTTAAATTAGTGCTAGTCCACCTTGACCTTACATGATCACCAAGACTGAAGACAGATAAGTACCATTTGTATTGTTTTCAGTCATTTGGCTCTAATTTTAAAAACTGAATTTGTAACCGGACAACCTTTTAGTGCACCCAAATCCTACCACCCAAATTTATGCTGATTAGACCATATTGCAAAGAATAGCAATCATATGACCAATAACAAAAGCATTTAATCAAAAATCTGATTTAATTTCCAGCGATAATATAATTTCTTCCTCCCAATGGAGAGATCATTTCTAATAACTAAATCCAGTCTATAGTAAACTAATAAAGAACCACAATGGTTAGGCTGCATGTGTCACTAATATTCATACAAAATAAAGGGACATGAACTCATCCTTAATCATTACATAAGAAATTAGCGAGGTTACCATTGACAGTTTGTATTATCTATATTATATATGACTAAATTATTTTTTTCACAGAGTAGTAATTGCATTTCTCAGTATTTTGTATCCATAAATAGTAGGGTACAAAATACTGTATTTTTTGGCTCTAAACGCATGTAACTGCATAGAGGCTCAGCAAACCCTCTTATTGTGCAATTGATTTTGGCTTGTGCAATAATCTCCTAGTAAGAACTAAGTAAAGCATTGTAATTGCCTTGTGACTGTTCCTTTGCCAACAAGACTAGGGAGATGTGTGCACATGGAGAGCAGTAAAGACTTGCTTGAAATGTTATTAAAGATCAGATTGCAAGAATTGTCCACGGTCGCCTCCTAACTACAGTAGGTAGTAGAACCTTGGCTGGATCATTAATCGCATGTCTCTTCTGTTTAACAAAATGGAAGACGCCTGTCCACTTAAATCAGGTTCATTTTGTGAATCTTCCAGAAGTACTTCAGTTAAAACAGATTGCATCTATAAATATACATTTTTAGGAGAGCCATTCAAATAGATGAATAGAAAATAAATTGTCTATTCTCCTCTCCATAAACTAATCACAGCTAAGCCTTGACCACTTTTCCTCTACTGCATGTCTTCAATAAGTAGTTGTCACTAGCTGAAAGCCATCCTGATGAGTATTAGAATGAAGTAGCAAAGCTATCTCTTCACTATCTGAAATTCAGAAACTTTTAACAGAAAAAACATAAATATATCTATATAGAAATACTGTACTATATATTTCATCCAACGACAACCTCCTCTAACAATGTTTAGCGGGAGTTTATGGTTCAGGGGACTCATATGTGTACATATTAGGTTGCAGGATTTAGTGCTTTTTAAAAGCAGTCTCGGGGTGTATGACCTGTGATCATTCTGTTTCATGCCACAGCTAGGCTGAAAATAGATCCAAAACTCAATAAAATAGCCTTGTCTTACTTGTCCGTATTCCCTACCCATAATGTACCATTCCTTGAGAGGTATGATTAGATGGCAGGTCAGATGGCAGGTAAATGCTTCTGTGCCTGGATTTTCAGATTTGAGCATAGTAATTTTGCTTAATTACTAACTAATTGGACACAGTATGCCAATGGAAATAAAATGAGTATCCTATTACTGCATCCACTGCAGTAACGAAAAGTTCTTTAAAAAAGCATATATGGCCCCTTAAATGCATAAAGAGCTAATTATATTGGTAGGTTATTTAGATACTGTATTTACTCAGAAAAGATGGGTAAACCTATTCTTTAAGCAGGTAAAACACATGTTTAGTGCAGCTAGAAAATTGTCCAGTAGTAGACCCAGTGCCTTCAGGAACACTAAGGTCTATACATGTATTAGAAAAAAGTCAGGGGGCCAATGTAAAATGTTTTAACATTGAATTTATGAATGTACATGTGTGTATAGGAGTGCCTTGTAGTTTGTAGAGTACTGTTTACTAATGTTTTGACAATAGCAGTAACTAAATAGGCCAAACCATTTGCCTAAACAGGCTCCAGTAATCTAGTTAGTCTCTCTGCTTAGTAGAGTCTTTTAGGTTTCCCTGTCTTCTTCCTTGTTCCACTCATGGGGGTTGTATTTGTCTACAAGGAGCCCTCTGGTTATATCCACAGAATGACCGCCAACCACCAAGAAGATTAGAAAATTATGAACCAGGCTGTGCCAAAGAAAAGGCAGGGGTCAGTACTGAGTAGTCAGAAATCATAGTAAAGCAATCAAAAATTGGAGCATTGTTGTCTTGCCGTCCTGGATTCAAAACCAACCAAGGACAACATCTGCATGGAATTTATATGTTCTTCCCGTGTTTGCGTGGGTTTCCTCCCACATTCAAAAAACTCACTAATAGGTGATGCGCTATATAAAATGAGTAAAATAAATATATCCTACCAGCGAACACTAAGTAGCAGCTACATTAACTGGCATAAGAGGTCTGAAGATTAGTTAAGGATATTAGTATACTGCTAAGTAACATGAGAGCAAGAAACAGAACTACCCCCTAATAATCTATGAGGAACTGTTAAAGGATCTGGGAATATTTAGCTTGCAAAAAAGAAAGGTGAGAGGAGACTTAAGAGCTGTTTACAAATATCTGAAGGGCCATCACAGTGCAGAGGGATCAGCCCTATTCTCATTTGCAGAAGGAAAGACTAGAAGCAATGGGATGAAACTGAAAGGGAGGAGAAACAAATTAGATATTAGAAAAACGTTTCTGACAGTGAGGGTAATCAATGGGTGGAACAGATTGCCACAGGAAGGGGTGAGTTCTCCTTCAATGGAAGTGTTCATACAAAGGTTGGACAGACATCTGTCTGGGATGATTTAGTGAATCCTGCACTGAGCAGAGGCTTGGACCCGATGACCCTGGAGGTCCCTTCCAACTCTACCATTCTATGATTCTATCATCTGAAACCACTGGGTGAGTTAATACAGCATACCTCGCAGAGCTGAATATGTAGTGAGGGTAGGAAATGCAATCATATACACCAACCAGACAAATGACTCTTGATTGACACATTCATGGCAGAATGTCCATTTTGGACGCTTAGAAAGAAAATCCAGAATGGCCACTCATCAATCCCTACTACCTATTACCAAGGGACCCAGGCCACCAAGGTTTGAAAAATGTCAACTTCCCATTTGGAGTTTTTGTCGTAGAAATAGCTTCCATTTACTAACTTCACTTATCCCACACATCTGCGAGGATAATTACTTGCTCTAGTTCATGTGGAAAACCCATTCAGGCAAGCCAAATTTTGCACATTATATATTAGTGAACATATTTTAAATCATTCCAGATGGCACCCACGTATGAGATTGGAACTGGAACCTCTTTACTTTACTTTCATATAAATTCAAGACCTTTAGAATCCATGACATGGATCAAAGCATTGTTAGACACAAGAACTATATCGATGTATGTACAAAATACCACAATTGAAAGCCCACACGACAGTGTTATTTACTTTGTTTCTTGCTTTATTTTACACTTTACAACACTGTAATGTATTTTGGAGGATAGTGACATCTCATCCGTGTATGTTAATTTGCTGGACAGATTTCCTGCAGGTATCCCAGGAGCCAGGCAATGTTCCAGATCAGCTTATTTTGTTTGAAAATAGAATCCTGTATTCAAATGGCATTTCAATTTTGAACATCTTTCTATAATACCCACAGGCATGTTAGGGAGGATAGTTTTTCATATTATAAAATTAAATGTATATTGGATGTTATTACGTTTGTCAAGCTTTGACACACCAGTTTCATAACTTACTTCACCCTGGTGAGTAGATCAGACATTAGTAACTTCAACATGTCCACTTTCATTCCACCAGCTGGACTTTGTGGGGTTATTTTTTCAATAATAGGAATAATTAGATTTCAGTCATAAACTATGACAATATCTCTTGGGCTTTGCTGAGATTTTTCGGAAAGTGTTTCTTTATATGGAGGGCAAACTGAATGTTTTAACCTTGAATTGAATTTGTCCTATTTCTACTCATATTTTTTGATTAGCAAAATAATTGCATAGCCATAAAAAGTGCAATTTATTGTAATTGATTGTGACAAGCTTTTTGTTATGAATTTCTCATAGATAATTTAAAATCGGAATTGTTTCTTAAAAAAATAAATAAATATGGTTAGTATAAAAAATAACATAGAAAGGTTGCTTAATGCATTTGTTATATAATGCATTATTCATGTGTAATTCAGTGACTAAACTTCACATTTTAAATTACTGTAATATCTTTGCTAACAAAACAGATTCGTAAGAAGATCCTCAAAAACTGTTGATCATCTTTTTTCACCTAGTTCAAGCTTTGTGGATTTTCTAGGCATTCTGGCAAATGTGAGATAAAGGCAATTGATCTCTATTGACCCATATCTATTTTAGAGACAATTGGCAAAAATGTATGTTCTTCTAGTGTATAACATTTTTCCGCAAGTGCAATCTAGAGCATATATTCAGAAACTGAATATTTTTTAAAATTGCACTTCTTGTATTTCCCCCATCTACTATCCAACTAAAACTTGGAAGATTCATTTTAATGTGTTGTGCTACCATTACTCCTACCAGCTGTCTTGGAGTCTGAGTGAGAACAACATTTGCATAGAGTTTGTATGTTCTCCCCATGTTTGAGCTTTCTCCAGGTACTCTGGGTTCCTCACACACTCCAAAATTACGCAAAATTTAAATTTTGAGCCCCAATGCGAATAAAACCCTATGATACACAGTGTTGTGGAATATGTATGTGCTACATAAAATGAGTAAAATAAATAATAAATAGTTATGGTAAACTGGGATCTGTCCTTCACTCAATATTGATTTACTTGTAAGCTGCATCTTAAAAACATCTCCATAGGCCACCTTTTTTTTACTGTAAAAACAGCAAAAAATTTTTTTTGCTCTGGCTCATTCTTGTCTTGATTACTAATTAAGTTATTACTAATTGGTTTTCCCCTTCAATCTGTCCTGAATACACTACTCAAATTTATCTTTTTGTCCAACCAGTACACTGATGCCTAATTCCTGGTAAATTATCACACTGGTTGACCAATGTCTTGAGATTACAATTTAAACTTATAACATCCATAAAGCTCTCCATAATGCTGCACCATCCTATATATTCTCCCTCACCTCTGTCTACCCCCCTACCCAAGCTCTACATTTTTTTTTTTCCTTTTGAGTCAACCCTATTTTCACAAATATAGTAAGCTCTTGTGACCACATAAATTTTAGTGCCTAGAGGATTTAGCTTCGTTGTGTGTTCATGAATGTGATAAGAATAGATATAAAGTTAATATAAAATATAAGGAACATGAAAAAGTAATCAAATGCAAATAGTGAATGCTATACAGAAGAGTTGATCATTTTAAAGAAGTGACTCATCAAGATGGGCTGTTACTAAGTAAGGAAATTGTGAGCCATATAAGTCTAACGATGAGCGATGAGTTTAACTATGACAGTGTAGTGTAAATAGCAGCCTGTTCTGTATTGAATGGCCACTATGTTAACTGAATGGAGAGAGGCAGGGGGGAGCGAGAACTGAAATTTGGTCTTACTGTCCCGCTGTGCAGGAGCATGGGAGTGTATATGTGCGGGGACGAGTGTCGGACATAGTTTGCCTGACATTCGTCCCGTCTAAATGGGGCTTTACTACTGAATGTGCTATAATATTCTAATTTATGCTATCTCGATTTGATTATGCCCCCTTCAAGTGGTAAAATGTAAAAATCTCGCCTTTTGACCAAAAGGTTGTGCCAACCTGAACTAGGATGACATAGAATGCAATATAACCTTTGGGAGTGGATACTTGAATCGTGCTTCACATGTTTTCTTGCTCAAGTATGTTTCTCAAAAGACAAAAATAAAACATAAGGTGAATAGAAAATGGCAATGTTTCTGCAGATCTCTAATCATATATACGGTATACCCTAGTGTACACTTGATGCAATATTGTACATAATGTTTTTTACTTTTTGGTTCTCAAATTTAGCTCACTAACTCAATACACAGCTGCAACAATGGTGTGTGGAGTATATGTAATGTCAATTAAATGCTTTGCTAATATCTGTTTCAACAATGAAATAAAATGTGTTCAGTTTTTATATTTTGTATGTGTACCACGGGTCACAGCACTGATCTAAGGGCATGTTCTCGAAAATTAATAGAGAACTTTATGAGCCATATGTAAAGTAATGTTTCAAGCTGTTTTAAAAACTAAGAGATGAATGTTCTTAAATCTCTGGAAACTAAGGCTGGGTTTCCATATATCAGTTGTGTCCACAAATTGGTTTTATACTGGAACTAGACACAGCTGATGTAATTTTGGTGCACTTCCAACAATTTTCTGTCATCCATAGCTGGACAAAGGCTGACAGAAAAACATTGCATACAATGTTTTTCTGTCCACCACCAGTAGGCATCCGGTATCAAAACAGTTTTCCTCCAATGTTTAACTATAAGATCATAGGAAAAAAAACAACAAAAGTGCCAGATAATAAGAAAACTCAGCCCAAGGGCTCGGTCAGATGAGCGTGGTTTGCATGCTGCTATGGCAGCATGTAAACCACGCTGCTACGGGCACCAATAGGTTCCTATGGAAGTGCTCACACGGACCCTTTTTAGAAGCGCAGAATCTACACTTCTAAGAAAGAACGGACAGCGAATGCCAACTGATCTGTCAGCTACGTGGTGTGCAGCAGTGCAGAATGCTTTTCATAGGCTATGGGAACAGTGGAAGCATGCAGCCCGCACCTCAGATGTGTGACTGGACTGCTTCATGAAGCTAGAAGCAGCCCTGTCACGTGATCTTTTTCAGGATGACAGCAGCGTGGTTTACACGCACACTGACGTTTTTGAGCTCTTGGTTGCGCACACAAAATCTGTTCACAGAATATGAAGCAAATAGAACTCAATGATTTCAATGGGTTCCTTCACATGTTTTCTTTTCTGCAGAAAAAAAACCAAGCTCTATTTTGGTGCACAATTGCACACCTAAGGCCTCTGAACTATGCCATTTTGCATGGAAAATTGATAAAACCTGGGACTAAAGGCCCATTTACACATACAGATATATTTCAAAAGAATGAAAGATCAGCAATTGTTTTGCATAAAAGTACTAATAGGCACTAATTGCTATTAGTACTTATCAGCTTCATTTGCATGCAAATTAGCTTTTGGGAGCAGTTACAGAACTCAGCAGGAGGTTTGAGCTCTGTAATTAGCTGTATTGTTCAGCCATGTGCTCCCTATGCAGAATTCAGCACCATGGACAGCAGACACAGCCAGCAATCCTGCTTATCAGCTGTTCTGCTGGTGAGAGTGAGAACTGAGAACAGCTGTAACAATGTTATCAGCTGTTATCAGATCTCAGCTGGCAGAACACAGCTTGTGTCCTGCTTATCAACTGTTCTGCTGAATAATGGTTTTCAAGCAGAACTGAAAACCATCCTTCAGCAGAAAATTGAAATATGGGCACATTTAGACACAAAGATTATTGCTCAAAATATGTCTCTTGAGCAAATTTTGAGCAATAATCGTTGTGTCTAAATGGGGCTTAAGTAGGCTGGCCCACCTACTCCAACATAGCGCTGCCAGAACTGCCCCGATGTGAGTGGCCCCAACAATGCAAAAAAGTACAGTAAAAGCCCCAACATGGGTGTGATAGCACATGATCAGGCTCCCTGTACAGCATATATACATAATGCTATCATGAGCACATATGTGCTTACACCCGTGTGGGACCACCCTTACAGTGTAATCACAGTGCACTGTGAGCAAGGCATGGGTCCACGTATTTTATTACTAACACATGGCTTCCTCAGATAGCAGAGGTATATCTACTACAGGATACAATTTAGATAATTAGCATGCAAATCTGTGGGGTTATACATGCATATACAACTACTTTTGGAAGAGTTAGTTACACTACTATCACACACGGTGATTATGAGGGTATTTATATTTTAAAGTTAAAATTCAAGGAAATATGTAGAAAACCTCTTTTGCCTTGTGACATATAAATAAATAATGCATACATTTTTTTTTATTTTACACTGTATTTTGTCCTGCTTTGAAGTCATTGGGAAACAATTCACACAGATAGCAGGTCTAGAGCGTGCTGCAATTAAGAAAAAAGCAGATCTAGGCCTCATGACCATTGGGAAAATCAGGCCCGCCGCGGATTCTTCATGCAGAATCCTGCAGCGTGTCCCTCCTTTCCCGTGGATATGAGGCCAAAAAAGAAGAATTACTTACCTGCTTGGACACTTTGGATCTGCCCTCCGTCGAGGCTGGATCTTCTGTCTTCGGCCCACGGATGTGCTCGGAACGCCGGATGCGTGCCGCGCGCATGCGCCGTGCACTCTATTTTTTTAAACTCCTGCTCTCCCACGCCGGAGAGCAGAAATTCAGCTGCGGGTGTGCCGCGGATCAGGACAACTTCCATAGGCTTCAATAGAAGCCTGCTGGAGACCCGCACTAAAATGGAGCATGCTGCGGGTGTTTTCCCGCACACGCAATCCGCGTCTCAGAGGAAAATGACATCCACAGGTATTTACCTGCGGGTGTCCAATGCATCCCTATGGGGCACTGATCACGCATGCAGGTGATCCGCTCCGGATTTTAAATGCTATTTTAGCCATGGACATGAGGCCTAAAAAATAATTGCGTTAATGGCACAATTAAAAAAACTGCATACCATGTATGTCACTACTAGTTGATATTTTTTAAATGGATGTTTATGGTAATAGAACGCTATACCTTTTCTAACACCTGCAAACCACTATTCCAAATCAAATTATATTTCATATTCAGTGCAAGTTAATTTATTTGTTTTGCTGACATATCAGCTCCTAGATCTTCCAAACTCCTTAGAAAGCAGGTTGACAATTGCATTGATGAAAAGTAGGTGATATATTTCCGCATAACACCTTTGTCATCATAATCCTTCCCCAAAACAAACATAGCTAGAGATAATTGTGAACAATCTTAACAGACAAAAGCAACTGAACTTTATTATTTTATTTTTGGGGAAAATGTCCTTTTTAATATGATTGTTTGGTATCACAATGTGAATCAATTCATATTCAAAAAGATCCGATTCATACTGCGGTGTTATGTCTTCCTCTACACTCTTGTTTTTTTTAATCTATGTTATACTCTATTCACACTAGAATCATACCTTTCATTTATAACAGAACCGATGACTGCGTAAAGGATCTATTCAACAAAAGATGCAGATGGTGACTAATGAACCAGTGGAACCTATTAACATAGAGTATGTGGCTCATCTGGGTTTTGTTGAAATGTGAGCGAACCCCTTACAAGCCTGTTGTACTTTGTGACTGATGGCATAATATGTCAGCATTGACCAACATCTTTCCCATTTTTTTTAGTGGGACATATTTGTCAATATAAATCATAGGGCTGTGTAAAAACTTTTATCAGCAGATTTTTTTTTACATGACCCACATCTTTTTGATGACTATTTCTGGAATGGACTTCTTTTCTAAAATTGGAACTAGTTCTATGACATGTTTATGGAATAATAGAGTCTTACTTTATTCTAGTGTTCTTTAAGATCATTGAGAGGAAGTCAAGAAAAATATTTTAACCAGTATCACTATCTTTATGGCAGAAGTCATGACTTATTTAAAAGGGGATATTAAAGCTACTAACTTCAATCTGAACTGAAAAATTTTGACAATAAGAACCTTGCCCTAAGACTGCTGGTAGGAAATAGTGTTGAGCAAATCGAACCAGTAGGATCCTATTTCGGGGCAAACCTTGCTAAACATTTGGTTTGGGATGAACCCAAAATGAGCTATCAGCTCTGAAAGTGTTATGCTGGGCTTTTATTGTTCTTAGATAGTGTAAACACCAGTTCTAGGGGTTTTGGTGAACCTCCATTTCAGTTCAAACTAATTTGGACCAAACCAAAAATTTTGCAAATATTCAGTGGACCAGACGAATTGAACTTTTCAAAAGTTTGTTTGTCACTAGTGGGAATCTGACAATGATTTTTTTTTAAATTAGTTTTTTATTTCAACTTTTTTCAAAAAATAACAGGAACAGTAGATGCAAATAGAGACTACAATTACAAGTATCCAATAAGTACAAGGGAAAAGGGTCAATGACATGTGAAAATGTAGAGGGCTACATAAGACGGAGAAAATACATGTATTGCATTAAAATGATCATTTGTGTTTTGCCAATCTAGACATGTGGATTGACTTAAGAAATGCAAAATCAGAGGAAGGGAGAATCGGGGAGGTTATTCATGGGAAGGGGTGCCACACTAAAGGGAGTAAAATGCCATAAGCAATTGATAACAAAAGCTTAATTTACAAATCACCCAAGCCAATACTAGAAATAATAGCTAAAGCACTGAGTATGTAAGAGAGATTGCCAAACTAGATGTAGTTAGGAGTCCCAAACCACCACAAAGGCATCATGGAATCTCTTTGTCCAACTCATTAATTCCCCCAAATCTACAGATTTGGTTTTCCTTCTTCCTCTACTGGAGAACAGAGGGTGGTGAAATTTTGTAGCTAGTGAAACAAGATCAAAGTTTTAGCTGCAGTTATAAGGTTTTTCACTAGCTTTTCTCCAAAGGGATGATAAAAAGTGTTGGGTCTGTTGAGAAAAACTACATCCAGAGTAACTATAAAACCTGCTGAGTGCATCCTCTTAATAATCCTGTCTATATAATACCAGAAGGGTTTGATTTTAGGGCACTTCAACCATATATGCAAATAGGAGCCTACACTACTACTACATCTTCAGCAAATATTAGTGGGCAAAAGCTTGTATACAAAGAGCCACTTAGCTGTTTCATGCCACTTTGATAGTAGTTTATATGTGCTAGATTTAATATAGTTTTGGTCTCAGAACTAGACAATGTGATACCTAGCTCTCTTTACAAAGGAAGGAGGAAGGCTGGCTTGGAGAACATGTAAGGTGTAATATAATTTCTAAGTATTTTTAAAAATTTTCCAGAGTGGGGTGGATTTTCTAGAGGAAATGGGATGGGGAAAGCAGCAACAAGGGTGCAGGTGGAAGTGAAGAGAGGGTATAAACTTAAATAAGAATTTTAAAGTTATGAAAGCTTTACCAGAGATTCTCACTTGCAATTAACAGTTCCAGCAACCTAAAGAAGGGATCTAGTGAGGAGCATAAGGGAGAGAGGGGGAACTTAGGTGTCCCTAGATGTAGAGTGTGAGGCAAAATGTGGCAGGGGAGGATAGGGGCAAAACGAGGAAATAGAGTGGGGATAGAGGCGCTAGGAGTGAACCTGATCTAGGAAAACAGCTCAGTTTGTGAGCAAACCTGCAATGCCTATTCATAGTTCATTGGGATGAGGGGGGAATAATATGCAAACTTTAGTTGAAGCATTGTATACACCTGTGCTTGAATGGAAGTTTATAAGCAATATAATCAAAAATGGGCATGAGCATAATTAATCACACATTATGTATGATGAGGTGATATGCACATTAATGCTATAGTTGCACAGATAATAAAAGGTCAAAATGTTAAATATAAACATTCAAAGCGGCCAGTAGGAGTCCGTGAAGCCAAGTGGTCAGAGACCAAGAGGCCACGCATAGTGACCACTAACTTCTCTAACAAGAGTATCAAAGAGGTAAAAGAATATGTGCATCATGTAATCCGTAGGAGGGTAGGCACAGTGGTCCACGAGTTCCATAATGGGTGTTAAAGATAGCCTGTTGCTGGTGAGTCTATTATAACAGGAAAAGGTCTAGTAGGCTATTACATTAAATGCAGCAGTCAAACAGGAGAGGAGAATACAAATACTCTCTCAACTCCTTCATAAGTGGGTCCACAGCCTGATAATCATGGTATTTCACTGGACTGGTGGGGTTCATTTGGTGCCATATTTCTTGGCCTGCAGAAAATTAGCTACTTGGGCAGAGGGGGAAGAGCTGCTAGATCTTGCATGAGCATTCATGACAGGTTGGAGATTGATTCAACTCCAAGAGCTGGCCAGTCCTTTTTCAGATCCTCTGTGGTGTGTACAGTGATTGTGCAGCTATTATGTGATACTGCAATACCAAAGGGGAAAAGCAAGGTATATTGGATACCTTTAGCTCTCTGAAATTCCAGTAAGGGTTTCAATAGTCAACATTTTGCCAAGGTTAAAGATGCAATTTTTTGAAAGAAATGAAGAGGAGTATCACCATATTGGAGGAGCTGTTACTCCTTAGCTGCAGCCAGAATTGTGATTATTTCCACAAATGAGAGCAGGTTTCACATTGCTTGGGGGCTCTTCCGGTTTGGGCTTCAGTTTGATCACCCTGTGGATACGTTTAATGATGATGGTGGAAGCTCCTTCTTTCCCCATGAGGTCAGCAAATAGTTCTCTGGCTATAGAATGGAGGAAGTCTGCACCCGGGGATTCAGAAAGGTCCTTGATACAGAAATTTCAGTGGTAACTTCTATTTTCCTGGTCCTCAAGAAGGTTGAGGGCTCTATCAAGGTGAGAATGCTGGCCATCCATCATATGCACCATGGCACTGGAGTAAGAGTGTTAGAGTGCATGCCCTCTAGGTCCTCGACACTGTGTCAAATCTGTTGAACCTCTAACTTTATGTCCACCAGCTTAGCCATGACCAGATGCATAGCTTAAAAAAAGAGTCTTTCGAAGGAAACTCTTAGAGATAGATGTAATTAAATCCCCCAGGTCACCTTCTGCAATACTATCAGCATCGGAGTCTGGTAAGTTTTCAACTATCTCGTGCTCTAGCACCATCTTAAAGGCCTGGTGAGTGTGTGCTTCTTCTTTTCAAACATTTTTGCATGCCCGCCTGGCTCTTCCCTACTCTTGGGATACCAGGGAGTTCTCCACCTCTGTTTTTTCCAGTTTTAATCATTTTGAATCAGTATAAAGGTTCTTAGGCCTCGGTCAGATGACCGTTTTTTGACGCGATTTGCGGATCGCATGACGGATGCGTATCCGCAAATTGCCTGACCGGGCCTGAAAAATCGCCGAAAAAGCTGCAGCTAGCAGCGTTTTCAGTGAAACGGGCAGACACGAGGAATCGCAGATCGCGGCCGTCTGCGATCTGCGATTCCTTGTGTTCTCTATATGCGCTCAATGGGGTCGGCGGCAGCAGCACCGACCCCATTGCGAACATATACTACAATGATCATTCTCCTCTGCCACAGCTGTAACAGCTGTGGCAGAGAAGAATGATGTTCGCCCATTGAATTCAATGGAGCCGGATGAATAATCAGGGGCAGCTCTCAGCTGTCATTCAATAGCTGAGAGCTGCCCTGATTGGTCCCTGCACTGAGCCAATCAGGGGCAGCTCTCACTCACACCCATTCATGAATTCATGAATGGGTAAGTGAGAGCTGCCTCTGATTGGTGAGGGCTGTGACCAATCAGAGGCAGCCCATTCAGCAGGCGGGAATTTTAAATCCCCGCCTGCTGAATACTACTCAGAGCAGTTCAGGAGAACTGCCGGCCGGCCGCGGCTGAACTCCGGCTGCAGGGACAAGGTGAGTATATATATATTTTTTTATTTTTACACATTTTTGGATGATTTTCAGGGAAAGGCTTATATTTTTAAGCCCTTCCCGAAAATTTCATCCGGCGCTCGCCGGCAGCCCATTGCTTTCAATGGAGCCGGCTGTATTGCCGGCTCCATTGAATTCAATGGGCGAACATCATTCTTCTCTGCCACAGCTGTTACAGCTGTGGCAGAGGAGAATGATCATTGTAGTATATGTTCTCAATGGGGTCATCGCTGCTGCCGCCGGCCCCATTAAGCGCATATAGAGAACATAAGGAATCTCAGATCTCAGATAGCTGCAATCTGCGATTTCTCGTGTCCTATAATTTATCGGACATCCGCATAAAAAGCGGCCATGTGTCTGGTACCATTGCAAAGCAATGGTTCTAAATATGCGCAGATCGCATGCGCAGATTGCGGGAAAAAAAGCCCGTGTGACCGAGGCCTTAAGGTGTAGACGTGAAGGAGCTATTGGCTTAAGCATCCATCACATTCAGTGGGCAAGCTCCATCCCAATCATACAATGAATTCTAATGATGAGACCCATGGTTATGAAGCATGTAAGACAAATATATTATTTTAAATCAATACCTGTTAGAACTGGTAGAACAGCTAATAGGGATACACTTATATAAAAAAAGAACCAAAACGTTCTAAACTGTATTGTGACTCATGCTAGAGGTCTGACCAATAAGGTTGATGAACTGACATTTTGGTCAAAATATGGAAGCCAGCAGGCCACGTCACAGCTCCTGGCTATACCGCTAGTCCCTACACTAACCAGGAGTCCAGCGACATAGCCAAACAAAACCACAAGACACAAACCTTTCCTGGAGTCACCACACATAGAACCTGTTTATACAATGCAAAGAGAGAATGAGAACAGAGAAAGCTGACCACACCCACACTTGGGAAGACCGCTTTTATGTGTACTGACCTGGAGTGATTGGCTGACTGGATACACACACACGCCCAGCCAGCACAATCCCCACACCTGAGCAGGAGAACTCCAGTGCACCTGTAAAACCACAGGTCTCATGAGACAGACGTTACAGTGGTGAATTACTGCTAGAAGGGTTGTTGATGTAGGGATTTTTCTGATTGCCAGACTTGAAGTCAGGAAGTTTTTATCCCTTAAATGAGAAAAAAATTGGCTTTTGCCTCATTTAGGCTTTTTGCATTCTTCCGGATCAACACTGGGGAGGGGAGATAATAGGCTGAACTAGATGCACATATGCATTTTCAGCCTACAAATTATGTTACTATAACTATCAATTTTTGTTTCCCCCCTTTCTCCTAGCCTTAGGGCTTTTACCCACTAGTGTTTTTTTTAATGCAGCGATATCACAGCGTTTTTTTTTCAATGGGACTTTCTAATGTTAAAATCGCATCGCACAAAAATTGCAAGTTTGTGCTTTTGCGATTTTTGTGCGATGCGATTTTAACATTAGAAAGTCCCATTGAAAAAAACCCAGTGATATCGCAGCGTTAAAAAAATGCTAGTGGGTAGAAGCCCTTATGATAGAAAAATCTAAATGCTTGTCAATACATAAATATATACAGATACTGCTTTTATTATAACAAAACTGTTACAAGAGTACATCCTACTGAAATAAAACATCTGTATGATGAGAAGGGAGAGGTATTGCACTGTGGCACATTCCTTGGTTAAAAACAGCATACAGTACTAAATCATGCATAAATCATTCACTCTTCACCTGATCAATGAATTGCCATACTTTTGTCATGAAAAGCCAAATAAAGCCTAAAAAGATCCACATTTCTTCTACAAAAAACAGAGCCATATGGTGCCAAACAGTGCCTGGAAAGTGCTATATAGTGCCAAAAGTGCCAGACAATGCAATGCTTTCTTCGCATAATCATATACTGCACACATAGTGCCATATTGTATCCATTTACAGCAAAGTTGTACAAAACAATGCCCAAATAGTGCCTCTATGCTAAGATATATAGTGCATAATGTGCCCATTGAGCGCACAGATGTAAATTCAGAAACTTGCTCTTTTTCTGCAGTCTCTTCTTTTTGCCCCAGCCAGTAAATCACTCAATGACTTTCTAGTTTTACGTTTTCATAAATTTCCGTATTCCAAAGGTTCTTATAACTATTGGAACCATTCAGGAATCATAAGGAGGGAGTAGAGGACACTGAGGACAGAGGAACAGCACCTTAATTGCAGGCCTGTCCTGCTGCGTCTGGAACACTTAGGAGGCCTGCGTACAATGCTCTAATAAACCTAAAGTGAGGATACATAATGAAGAGCTTAAGAACATATGGCATGTGTTTCTTTCCTTAGTTTTCCCTCTCGACCAATCAGCAACACTGATTAAGTGACATGTTTCTGGAAGAAATTTCTGGCAACAACTGATGATCTCTCTCAGTGGTGCTGACACGTAAAAATATCTAGAAAAGCATCAACATGCTCATTGGCGTAGGCAGCAAGTTTAATTCCATGCCAGCAGAGAAAACATGATGACAATCTATAAGTCCATGGGAGTAATGAACTTTTTGCTAGAAACTTTTTTTTTTGTGTTAAAACATTCCAGTATGTCTGCCTCTGCCTGAGAGCCCGTGCTCTGATTGGCTAATAAAACTGTGGTACGACACCATTTTAATGACAGGGAATGTTGTGTCAATAACCTTCAAGTATAATAACTGACATAATGTTCTAATAATATATCAAATCAAATTGAAGTTAGATTGCATACAAAGCTTGAAAACAATTAAAATGCAAAACACTTCTGTCTAATCTCCCATGTAAGCAGACTTCACTGACTTTTCATAAAGTAATTGTAAAAGACAAGACGGGTGTAGACAAGAATTAAAAAGTGGATTAACTTTACATCTGAATTATTTTAATTCATTTTGGAACAGAGTGCTTAGCACAATCTAACCACTGGAGAGTAAATCAGTCTGATGTTATTCTCCCCAGATCATCTGCTGCTTCCTCAGCTGAAGCTAAATGTGTAGAAGAGCCAAGCATCTGGATACAATTCAGCAACACTAAGACAGGAGTTATGAGAGAAAGCCTTAACTCCGAAAGATACATTTCAAGGAGATCTAATGGCATAGTCCTGAACCGAAAATACCAGCCATGTAATATCCACTTTGTGGTGGAAATGACCTTTAGTATATACATTAATATACCTGTATAATACTATAATGTCTGTTATTATAGCAGAACTACAGTACTCATGTGTCATCATAAGTATGTCATCTGTAACTTTTTACCACATTACCTATAACATGCTGCACTTATTATGCAACATTGTATGAGACTTTCGATTACACTTGCTTAATTTTGTTTTCCAAAAAGGTCATGTGGAAATAGCTATCACAAGTATCCAGCATGATTTTGAGTAGTCAAAGCAATTTTGCAATGGCCTCATTCCCAAGGACATAAATACGCCACATATTACGCTTGTATTTTTTACATGCATAATATGCAGTGAATGGAACCCATTGGCTTCAATGGTTTCATTTACATCTACGCAGTATTTGGTCGCGTGAAAAAGAAACACAGCATGTCTAGAGATGAGCGAGCACCCAAATGCTCGGGTCCACGTTATTCGAGTCGAGCTTTTCGTAAAATTTGAGAGCTCTACTCGAGTAAAGAACCCCATTGACTACAATGGGAGACTCGAGCATTTTTGTATGTGGGACGCCGGGTCCCAAGCTTTTTTTTCTCTTGGTTCGCAGAGTACGTTCGCTCAACTCTTAGGCCTTAGTCAGACGGGCGTTTTTTCGCACGATTTGCGGATCGCATGTCGGATGCGCATGCGCAAATCGCGTGACCGGGGGCGAAAAATCGTGGGAAAAATCTGCACCTAGCCGCATTAATCGTCGCAGCAAAACGCCCGTCTGACCAGAGAAAAATCGCCGTGCGCATCAAAATGCGCATGAAACTTAGACTGGCCGGCGAAAAAAATGATTTTGGTGCGCACATAAAACGCCGAACGCAGATAGGCGCGATCTGCGAATCGTCGTGTCCTATAATTTATCGCATATCCGCATAAAAAGCGGACATGTGACCGATCCCATAGCGAACCATTGGTTCTATATATGCGCGAATCGCATGCGCAAATCGCGCGAAAAAACACCCGTCTGACTAAGGCCTAAGCATGTCTTATTTTGGTCTGTATTATGGACTGAAATAAGTCCTAGAAGTAAATAGGACTGCACAAATATGCAATGAATACGCATAATTCTCTCATGGTATTACTCTGCGTGAGAAAACATATCTTTCTCTCACGTAGTTCCTATACATGTGACAAAAGGTAGGGCAGGACCTATCTTTCTGCTTTTTATTTTACTCATGCAATAGTGTGAAGTTAAAATGGGGGGAAAAAAGAATTTGGACTGGTTCATGTGAAAATACGCTCCAAGTGTATTTGTGCATGTGCCCATCTGAAGAAAGTCTAATATACTAATATATTAACAGGCCAAAATATACTATGCCTGTGTGAATGAGCCCTTATGCTCAATTGACATCTGTGTTAGGGCTTCGGTCATAAATACATTGCTCTGCTCCATTTTTGAAGCAGAGAAACAGAATTAAAACTGAAAAACTGATCAGTTTTTCCCCATTGATTTCAATGGGGTTGTTATAAAATTGAACACAAACAGATAATACATCCTGCAGCACTATTTGTTCAGTAAAAAAAAACAGTAACCAAACAGAATGGAAGCAAAGAGAAAGCTGTTCATTTTGATTTTATTAAAAAACACATTGTAATCAATCAGGGGAAAGGGGGGGGGGGGTGATTTGGGAGTTTATTTCCATTTCAATTCCATATCTCTGCTTCAACATGCAGATGTGAATTGAGCCTGAACATTTCCCAAAACCCAACTCAATGCCATTATGTACGTGTCCCAAATAATCAATATGACTGTCATCAATATGTTATTATAATGCTGGAAGCATTATTTCTTTGTGAGCAATTGGCTAATATACCAGAACTATACCGGAAGTGGTGTTATGCTTGATGTGTTGGTCGTTTTTTGGTTGTTGTTGGCAATGCAGTACTTAGAAAATTGTTTGTGCCAAATGACAGATTTATACGCTAAAAATAGGAGCCCAGAGCACAGATTAAGGCTATATGCTCATTGACGATTGTGAGTTGAGGCCAATATTCTCTGGCACGACTCATATTGGGCAGCACACACACCTCTATCCGTGTGCAGTCCGATGTGAGGGATAACTCACATTACATGTTCTAATCTCATCCAAGATGGACATGCTACAATTTTTCTAACCTAGACTATCAGTTTCAGTTAAAAATTGTTGGTGTGAATGAATGCTTTCAAATGAATGGGTTCTATTTTCATGCCATTTCTGACCTTTTTTTTTCTATCCAGAAATCAGATGAAAAAAATTGTCAATGTGCATATGCCTTAAGGCAGAAACCAAGAAAATTAATTTGGTCTTTTAACTTATGGCAGTGCAGCAACCTTTACAGATGACATGTGAAAGACAGATCATTTATAAAAATGAAATCTCTTGTATATGGCCAACTTAAAGGTATGCTCACATGGTATAACATGGAACAGAAAACTGTTCAAATCCTGCCCTAGAGGATGTTGTAATGCAGTCTGTTCCAACACTGACTCTATAGAATAAGAGGGTTTGAAAGTAATCTACAAAAGTTGAGACACCTGCAGGAATAGTTTGCATCCAATTTCAAACCATAATTTGCTCTCTGTACTGTAGAGCAGCTGTCCTTGATGGGTTCCCTGAAAATCTCTTAATTTTAAATTATAAATTCAGACTATTGTTATGTCTCAGGTTAAAAGTTCATAATATTTGTTTTTAAGTCAAAGAAGGATTTCCAAAGGATAGCCAGCAGAGAAAGGGTCTGATCTAATGGTTAATGAGGTAAGACCTGTGTACATGTGACAAAACAGAAGAAAAGCTCTTGTCTTACAGAGTTCAGTGTCCCTGAGAGGGTCCATGGGAGTGGTCTCTGAGAGGTCCACTAGAGACCAAGCTGCTGTGGCTGAATACCACAAGTCTGACAGGGAAGGACACCTCCCAGACTGACACCCTGACTGGGTACAAAGGGGATGGACTTTGCATTGTGATGTTGTATGGAGGCACTAGGTTGGTATGATAGACAGTGATACTGTGTTATTTAGCAGCCAGATGGCCAGGGACTAGCACATGCTTGTGTACACTGTGAGGAATGACAACCGTGTAAAGATTGTGTTATTGGTTTTGTTAATTTGCCACAATAAAGGATGGATTTCCTGGGTTTGTAGGTCCACATAGACGTCTACGAGTGGTTCACAAATGTGCGCTCAATACACAAGGGGAAGCATAAACCACTGCACAATTCTGTGGAAGAAAAAGAACACATCTGGAACTCAGGCTAAATAGCTATTTATCGGGGTGTGTTCATCTGTCGCACCCAAAAAGTACAAGTAAAATACGCCGATACTCGTGCAATAAAGGATTGTTCTTAGCGCAAATACGTTGAGTCGTGTGCAAAAACACATACGCCTATGTGAAGCCAGCCTACGATGTGCTGTTGTGTGTCACTGTGTGTATGTAAACATTCAGATATTTGGGCCATTTTTACTTAATTTGTAAGACTGGTTGCGCACAGCATTAAAAAAATATGCTGTATTTCTGCTCAAAAATTCTGAAATGAAATACACACAGTTTTGTTGCAGATTTAAGTATTGATTTAGCTGCATATTTCATTGATTGTATTGAAATAAATGAAATCCATTGTGAAATATCCGCAACAACTGAAATCTGCAGCAGATTTTTCCATTCACTAACATCGTACTGTACTTAGCTGCCGAACTTTGGTGCGAATTCTACAACTAATATGCAGCAGGCAAAACTGGTCTAACTTAGGTGAGATTCACATCACATTTTCAAATGTATCCAGGAATACTACAAAAAAAAGGGGAACTTTGCAACTGTATTTCTACTATATGCTACTTTTGATAGATCCATTTCTTTTGGTGGTGGTTATATTTTTCACACTGGCAAATGTAAGTATATTCCTAGTACCATATGAATGCAGTAAGCTCATTTTTGGTACCATATCTAAGAAGTTTAGCTCTGTTCTTGTGTCTATGTAGCAAGCTTGGTTCTCATACTGTATCTATATAGTAATCTCTAGAGATGAGCGAACGTACTCGGTAAGGGCGATTTCGCAATCGAGCACCGCGATTTTCGAGTACTTCACTACTCGGGTGAAAAGTACTCGGGTGCGCTGTGGGTGAGCGGGGGTTGCAGCGTGGAGTGGGGGGGGGGAGAGGGAGAGAGAGAGGGCTCCCCCCTGTTCCCCGCTGCTACCCCCCACTCCCCTCTGCAACCCCCGCGCCACAGCGCACCCGAGTACTTTTCACCCGAGTAGTGAAGTACTCGAAAATCGCGGTGCTTGATTGCAAAATCGCCCTTACCGAGTACGTTCGCTCATCTCTAGTAATCTCGCTTTTCATGCCATACCCATGTAGTAAATGTGGTTATGAAATGGTATCTATGTAGTAAGCTTGGTTCTCATACCTTTTCTATGTATTATGCTATCTATCTATTATTGTATCTATGTAGTAAGCTCTGTTTTGGTACCATACCTAAGTAGTAAATTTGGTCTTGTTCTTGTATTTATGCAGTAAGTTTGGTTCTCATACTATATCCATGTAGTATGCTCGGTACTGATATCATATCTATGTATAAAGCTTGGTTTTGATATTATATCTATTTAGTAGGCTTGATTCTGTTGCCATGTCCTACTCCCCAACGAGTAGGACATGGCAAATGAACAGGGCGCGCGACAAGACAGATTTATTTGGTGATGCACAGATGCACCTCTGCTCCACCGCCAGCACCCCGCCATGCAGCACGGAGAAGGGGAAGGGGGGGCACAGTATAAGCTATGCCTACACAAATAGGCAAACATGTGAGGGCAGACGTCATTGCCACATGTATGCAATTAATAAGTGCGGTGGAGTGGAGGGTAAGGGAATGCATATCATAAGCTATGCCTACACAAATGGGCCAGACACATGAGGGCAGACGTCATTGCCGCATGTATGTGATTATTAAGCTAGCAGGGATACCCGGCGTTGCCCAGGATTAAAACTTGAATGAAAGACACATTAACATGGATGAGATTTTAAAGAAAATCTGTGTAGCCCATAGCAACCAATCACAGCACAGCTTTTACTTTACCTCAGCAGTATAACAAATAGCAACCAATCAAAGCACTGCTTCCATTTTACCTCAGCTGTGTAAGAAATGAAAGCTGGGCTGTACAACACAAATAGACTAGCAAAGCATGAGAAGACCGAAACCGTTGTGTACAGAACTGTGCTGATGCAGCATATTGCAGTACATTCCTTTCACTATTTCAACTTTTTACATTTCAATATACAGCAAAACACAGATTGGATTAAAAAAATACAAATTCCACACGGACAAAGTCATGGGTAACAAGCTAGTAATAAAATAATTCTATTCTTGGCCACTAGCAACTAGGCTTGACCCTAAAATTAACATAGTAACAAAAAAAGAACACTCAAACAAGTTAGCAATTGTACCCCAACTAACATTACATAGTCATACAAAAAGCTAAGTACATCCTGATTCAATTCAACGGTTTTACAGATCAAGAAATTATAAAAACATCTAATATTTAAAGGTCTTAAAATTAGGTAAACATAACCTCAGATGAACAACAACAAATGATAAATTATACTATCATTATTTATTTTTCAAAAACTAAGCCAAAATGCAGAAGCAGTGTGCTAAAAATTAAGTACACCATTCCTATTTCCATAGGAATTAAGAGGGTAAGTAGCAGCCAGGTACATCTATTCAAATGCCTTTAATTGATCATCAGCAAGTGTGACCACTGCTGAAAAAGCAGACATTTTGGCAGTTTGCTGGTCTGGAGCATTCAGGTCTATGTTAACACAAATCCATGGTGGAAGACATCATAATTATCTTAGAGAAGCAACTGTTGCTGCCCATAAATCTGAGAAAAGTTATAAGGCCATTTCCAAACAATTTGGAGTCTATCATTTTACATCGAGAGATGTAGTAACATCTAACAAGTTAACAAGTAACAAAAGAGGCTGATAGTTATGTGAAGAAGTCATAAAATTTCCATGTGCCTTGCTGCTGCCAAGAGGAATTAACAGAGTGCTTACACTGGAGATGTATGTATTAACAAAACTCACTGTATGATGAGAAGGCATATTTTGAGTTGCAGGGGATATTATAAATACCATTGCCTTAAGAGTTTACTACATAGCGTTAATAAAACTTGCCCCTCCTATAGAGTGCAATTATGATTATTATGCAAAAGTTCAGTAAAACATTATTTTTGTAAAAATATGCCGCCTCTGCCTCTGCCTGTTATTGCTGTGCCATTCTGAACCAGTGTCACATCCCCCTCAGTGTAACAGCTGGACATCCCTTTTATCTGTGGTCCAATACTTTTTGTAGATAATGTATACTATAAATAAATACATAAACTTAATGAATTAAAGAACTGAGTGGAACTACATACAAGCAATCTATTTAAATTACCATCTGTCCAGTGTATGAGGTCTGTGGTGGCATTTTCACATTAAAATCGGAGCATGCTGACAATAGCAAATGAGACAAGGAAGTAGCTTGAAGACATCTGACATTCTGCGAGCCTGCCAAAGTTGTTGCCCTTGATTGTCATCTATGCACTGTTCCTCGTCAGTTTTATCCCAAGAACTATTGCAAACTTGACAGGGAATGTCACCAAGATCAGAGCATAATCAAAATATGATTGTACATGTCTCCAGCAGTCTCATTTAAAGTTGAGACAGTGCAGTTGGTGTCGGAGCAGGCAAACCACGGAGATCATGCTTGTCCTCTGTGCTGCTTATCTATTGACTAGAAGTCATATCACAGGAAGAAATTATTTTTCAACAGTATTTCATTTATTGATCATCTTCTTGGCTGTCCCAAACCTGGCATAGCAATAAACTAATTGGATATAAAGACGAAGGGAAAAAAAAACAGATGTGAAGGTTATTAGACAACATTGCTTGCTATGTAAAGAGTCCGTGAATGACATGTCAGACTTATTCTTGATAGCCTCATCCTTGTTTATGTGACATACCATCCTCAGTATGCCACTTGACATTTCCATAGAAATGATGCTGCTGTTCAGTCAGCGCTGAACATAAATTGTCGGCAAGCCAACCGTAATTTCAGGTTCTTAATGAATTTCACATGGATACAAGATTGTCTTGATTGTAAAGGCAGTTAGAATAAGTTGTAAAGCAAACAACAATCATTTTGTACAAACCAAAGCTTCTTTATGCACCTCTGGTTAATAATATTCTGATAAATAGTATTCAGATAGTTCAGACAGCTTCAAAAAAATGTATAGAAATCTCTAAGTGATACACAAAAAGTTGCAAAGTGAGTAGTATATATGTGTAGCAAGGTGTCTATATTTGCTAGTGTCTAGTTTTAGTAGAGCCTTTATTTCAGTAGAGCTGAATGTTTAATGTACCATACTTAAAAAATATATTAAAGTATAATTCTATCTACAATTACATTTCCACTTAAATAATAAAGTGTAGGAAAGCAAAGGTATAATTCGCATGGTGACTGTTTTATTATATTATGATGCAGGTATGTAAACAAGTATATAAATTTCTGTCTTGGGCTCCTCATTGCTTGCAGTGGAAAATGGGTAAAGTTAGTGCCAATCTATATTCAGGTTGACATTCACATACATCAGGCTGAAGATTGACATTTAATGAAAAATGTATGCTTGTCATTGACACTTAATGATGGGTTTTTTCTGCATAGCCAAGATGTATTCATCTGTATACTTAGTTTGTAGACTTAATTTAGAAATTTGCAAATAATAAGGGATGCTTTTGTGGAAGTCATGGGGCAAGACACCAATTTATAGCTATAAATGTGTTACTATGAATGATAATTATGTAACATGTATACTGGTTATCATACTGCTCTTATTTGTTCCATAAAACCACAACAATATATTTCTATTACTTTGTATTAATTATATCAAACAACATTGAACATTTTACACCTATCATATATTGTTAGGGTTTGGCCATATCCTTTTAGGATATAAAAAGTTCAACTGACACTGCAATTTTCTTCTCAATCACTTTGATAATACATTGCTCAAAAAATATTAAGGGGACACTTAAATCACACATTGGATCTCAACAAATGAAAGATTCAGGTTTAAAATCTTTACTGATATATAAATTGAGTAGTTTGTTGAAAAGAAAATGATGTACCAACAATCAATGAAAGCCTAAATCATCAACTAACTGAGGGCTGGATTCCCAATCACCCAGAAAATCAATTTGCATGAATGTAATCATGGCAACTCGTAATGTGACCCAATAGGTTGTATGGCCCTCATGTGCCTACATGCAATCCCAGCAACATCTGGAAATGCTCTTCATGAGACAGCAAAAAGTTTCGTCCTGGACTTGGATCAGGGCAGCAGTGAGCTCCTGGTCGGTTTGTGGTGCTACTTGGTGGCATCAGAAACAGTGATACAGAATGTCTCCAAGGTTCTCAGTTGGATTCAGATTTGGGAAATGTGAGGGCCAGTTAATGACATCAATGCCTTTGTCAACCAGGAAGTGTTTGCACATTCTGGCCAAATTAAGCTGAGCATTGTATTGCATAGGGAAGAGCCCAGCACCCACTGCACCAGATCTGACAATGGCTCTGAGAATTTCATCCTAGTACCTAACAATTTTGTAGGTCTCTGGCAGTGCTTCTCCTATTTTTCAAAGAATCAGATACCAGCACTATAGCTAGGTTGATGCCCTTCTACAGCCCTGTCCATCTCTACTTGTGTAATGGGTCGTTTCCTTGTGTTTGCTCCATGCTTTTAGGCTGTGCTGGGAGACACAGCAAACCTTGCAATGGAACCTATTGATGTGCCTTCCTGAAAGAGCAGGATTATCTGTCAAGCCTGATTGTGTTGCAAGTATCACCTCATGCTACCCATAGCGACAAGGGCACTAGCAAAATGCAAAACTAGAACGAATCATTATTAATGGTCTGTGGCCATTACCTGCAAAGCCATTTCATTTTGAGGGTTGTCTTGCTGTTGCCTCTCCAGTATACTGGTTGGTAAGTTCACTTGCCCGAACACAGATGAAGGTTATTCATAACCACTTATGTTTCCTAATTGGACAGACTGATAACCCTGAAGTCTAAGTGACTTGGGGTTATACTGTGATGTTTAAGTGTCCTTTTATTATTTTGAGCAGTGTATTTTCATAGCCCAATATTGTTTGGTAGCGCTCCACTGATTTCTCCCAAGTCAGTGCAACAGCTCATGTGAAGAACCTGTAAGGCCATACAGGCTCCATCTAAAAACAATAAGCTGATCTGTTGCTCTACAAAATCACTTATCCTCTTATGCACTTAAAGGTATATGCACCCAGAAAACAAAAATTAATGATTACACATTTTTAAAATATAATTAATTGAACTAACCAATGTTCTACTTTTTTGTTCCTTAGATCTCCAGTTATGGCCGGCGGATTGTTTGCAGTTGATCGGAAATGGTTTTGGGAATTAGGAGGCTATGATCCAGGTTTAGAAATCTGGGGAGGAGAGCAATATGAAATTTCTTTTAAGGTAAGAACAGTAAAAATCACAATATATTTAAACATTTAAAATAGCAAGTACTTATTAAGATGAATTGATTTCTGCTTGTTAGGTTTCAATTTACTAATGCTTTTATTTTACTTGGCATTGACCCATATGGATGTTTTAGCCTACTGCAGAGCATAAAATGGACTTAGGCCGGCTGCACACGGCCGTGAGGGGCTCCGCCGCGAAATTCCGCGGCGGAGCCCGTCACGGAGCCCCCCAGAGACCCCATACTTACCTGCGGATCCGGCGTCTTCCGTCCCGCATGACACTTCGGCGCGCATGCGCCGCGCCGGCCGCCTCATATGACACGCCCACAGCATCACATGACGCGCCGGCCCCGTCATATGACGCAGCTGATGGTGGGCGCGGAAGCGGTTTCACGCTATCTTCCACTGTAGCACAATGGAAGCCATCCGCGCGTACACCCACGGCAAATAGAGCATGCCGCGGGTGAGGATGGGCGATTTCACGGTGCGGAATTCCGCACCGTGAGGATTGAGCTATTAGCTGCAGGCAACGCGGCGGATTTTCACCGCGTATTACACGGCAGAAATCCGTCCGTGGGAAGGAGCCCTTAAAGTGGTTAGCCCACCTAAAAACCCTTATCAACTACCCATAGGTGACCTTCTAATCAATGAAGCAGTGGTGGACATGCATGACCACCTCTCTATTACCTTCTTTGGGACTAAGAAAGATAGCCAATTGCATCACTTCATTCACTCTATTCACTAGGGTAATGTTTCCCAACTCCAGCCTTCAAGATACCCAAAAAGGTCATGTTTAGTTAGAACACCGGTGGCAATGTCTGAGACACTGACACCTGTGCAATACTGAGGAAATCCTGAAAGCAGAAGCTGTCGGGATGTCTTGAGGACTGTAGTTGGGAAAAACTGCACTACAGAGACTCAGAGTATACTACGTTCATGATCCATGGGGGCGGCAGCGGTTGGACTTGCAGTGATCATATACTTATCATAGCAAGTTAAAAAAAAATCTTAGTGGAGAAGTCAATGTATATATAAGTATTTTCGTTATATATGTCAATATGCAGTAGCCAGAAAAAGTATGCTGCACATTTTTAGGCTCATTTACCTAACCATTACACATTACAGGAATCTTAGCAATGACTAATATAAACACCAAATATACTGTAATTGCATATTCATGGATCAGAGTCAATTCAGAACATTTGTGGTTTAGCAGATTTTTGATTACTCCCTCATCTTCATATATGTTCTTTTCATGGTTTATGGACTTGGTTCCAATCTTGAAGCAGAGATTTCACTTCAGTGATTGTGTGAATCTGCAACTGCATCAATAGAAATAGTACTGAAAGTGTTCTAAAAAATTGATCCAGTTACATCCAATATTACTGACTTCCTCTCACATAAATTGGGTAAGATAAATCGAATATTACTGTCTACCTCTCTCAGATAAATTGGGTAAAATAAAACCTGTCCTTCTGTGAAGTCACCAAGATAGAGAATGAATTTAGATGCTTTAAAAGGGTTTTCCAAGACTTTGACATTGATGACCTCTACTGAGGATAAGTCATCAATAGCAGATAGGTGGGGTCAGTCAACCAAAGCCCCCATTGATCAGCTGATAGATGGGGCTGTATCGCTCCAACAAGCACTGCATCTCCTTTATTACTATGCACAGCTCTGTACAATTTGTAGAATCTGTGTCTTCTATTGCACATCAATCCCATTCACTTTAATGGGACTGATCTGTAGAGAGTTACAGTTCCAGGCACAGCAGCTACAAAATGTACTAAGCTGTGCATGTTAAACAATTATGGAATCCTTTCAATCAGCTAATCACAAGAGCCAGGTCTCTACCATCTGATATTGGTAACCTATCCATTGTAAGAGACTTAAAAAAGTCCAACTGCATAATCTGTTATTTTAATTTTTAGGGCCACCCTATAATGGAAACAATGAAAATTATAATTTCTATTACATAACATTCCCATACTTAATTTTTTCTCTTCTCTCAGTTTTTTTTTCTGGTGACCCAGCTAATGGCATATTTTTGGAAAGGCTGTTATTTAAATAACTGTATAATTCTGGTTCCATTTATTTCATGCTGATGTACAGTTGCATTACTGGCTCTCCTATATTCAGCATTGAATTCTAAGTAGCTCAGGAGAATAAATCTTTACTTATATCCCTGACTTTTAGACTAGGCTACCTTAAATTGTCCTGTTTCCAATTGCATTATAATCTGTCATTGAAGAGAATATAATTGGAATCTGGTCATCTCCTGCTTGTCATGAAACCACGGGAACAGTATGAGAAGTCAGGTACTAAAAATTACCTGGGTTGGTTGTGCATAACTGATGGGTTCTGTGATGACAAATGTGCTACTCACAGTCCCCACAATATCATTGAATCTAATTAATGAACACTGACCTCAAGATTACTGTCTGTCTACTTTTATTTTAAGAAAACTTTTTATGGAGTTTAACAATACTTCTACTGACTTGGGCCAAAATAATTTTTAAGACATAGTGATGTTTTAAATAGATATGAGGCTGACTTATCATGACTTACTGTTTTACAAGTGTGATGCAAAGGTTTCTGAATATCACACAATAAAAGTTGATGGTTCAAAAATGAATATTTTTTTATGATGCTTTATTATAAACAAGTAGGAGTATATGTTTTAATTTATAATTAATTTAAAGGGGAAATTAGAAACACAGACAACACATAGACAATTGACAACAGAAAAAGACTGCATAGTCTGTCTAGTCTTCTCTTATATTATTTCTCCCTAGGCTTTATTCACATGAGCGAATATCGGACGCACTTTCACGCCCAGCTCATATATGCTGCCCATCTGATGCATTAGTTTACAATGCATCAGTTCAGATGGGTGTATTCCCGTGGCGTAAAAGTGCCAGGACGGCCAAGATAGTGTATTTAAGCGTAATTCAGCCAGGCACTTTTAAGTCAGCCAGGAAAGATAGTTCAGGAACTATCTTCCTAGCCGGAATATGGCGGAGGCTTCATAGACTCCCTTGGGAGCCTATGGTAACTGCCGGAGAAGGAAGGTGGGAGAGAGTTTAGCAGCGTGTCTGCTAAACTCCCACCCCCTTCCCTCCTCCCCTCCGCCCCTTGCTGTGTGTTTGCAATGGGAGGAGGCAGGGCGGGAGCTAGTTTTTAAGCTCCCGCCCCATCCCACGCCCTCCCATTGTTGGCAGCCGACAAGGGGTGAAAAGAGGATGGGAGCTTAGCACACTAGCTCCCACCTCATCACACCCCCTTCCATTGCTGAGAGCCGGCGAGGAAGTGGAAAGGGGAGGCAGTTTAGCAAAGCTAAACTGTCCTCCCCCGGCAGGCAATCCAGGCTCAGCTTATATGCACTGGACCCAGGCCGTATGAATGGGCACTCAAACAGAAGATTTCCAAACAGCAGCCCATTCACACTATGCTCATGTGAATGAGCCCTAAGAGAATGTTTACACATAGCGGAATTGTGGCTGAATTTCCGCAATTAAAAATTCCATGGAATATTCTGCAGCACTTCTGCATTATCTGTTCATCGGCACTCTGCTTACTGCAGGATGCTGGGTGGCAAGGGGTGCTAGCAACATGAAGACTTTGAAGGTGAGGGTAGCATGTATCCTCTGAAATTAGCTATAGAAATTTTGGGGAGTCCATTTTGGATGCAGAAAGGCTGCAGAATTTGCCACAAACTTTTCAGCTATGTGTAAACATACCGTCAGGATAGATACATGCTTATCCCCAACATGATTGAATTCATTTATTGTTGATTTTCCAACCACATCTGCTGGAAGTTTGTTTAAAGCATTTCCTTCTCCTTCAGTAAAATATTTTCCGACATTTCTTGTGATTGTCCTCCCAACTAATCTCAGATTGCCCGCCCTTGTTCTAGTGTTTAGTTTCGTAATAAAGCACTGTTTAAATATATAGTTAGTGTAGGTTGTTTATATAGGTTTTGTGTAGGATGTTATACACCCATATTTAAATTGCTATTGTTTTTGTAAGTTTATTATACAAATTGAGTTTTTTAAGGAGTCTTGCTCTTAATATGCGGTAGCTAACTTTACATTACTTCCAACTGTGCCTCTCACACGCAATGCGTGAAATGCGCATGCAAAAAAGAACGCAACATGCACTATGTTTGTTTGCACATAACAGAACGCAATGAATTTTATACTGTATAGAGCTCTGGTAAGACAAAATCTGGAATATTGCCTTCAGTTCTAGAGACTTCACCTACAGCAAGACATTGATAACATAGAGTGACTCCAAATAAAGGCTAAAAAATGGAGGAAGATCTCAAGAACAAAACTTAGGGTGGATTCACACGAACGTGTTTATGTGCATACAATTGTGTGCACAAAAACACGCGCCTATTAGAACCATTGGTCCCCTATGGTGTGTTCACATGTCCGTGTTTTACAGGCATGCAAACGCACGTACCTGCAAAACATAGGACATGCCTGCCCCATAGGTCCCTGGTGCGTGTCAATATTCCCCAGTGGGGAGTCCCCTCGTCACTGAACACAGTGACAGCACTGTCCCAGTGTTCAGTGGCAAGGGGACTCTCTGCAGAGAGTAAAGAATCCCCTGCCACAACTGTTACAGCTGTGGCAGAGGATTTCTTCATCCCTGCAGGGAGTAAAGAATCCCCTGCCACAGATGTCACAACTGTGACAGCTGTGGCAGAGGATTGCGATGTTCTCCCATTGCTTTCAATGGAACCGGCACTTCTGCAGTCCCATTGAAAGCAATGGGCTGCTGGCAAGCCCTTCAATGAATGGCTGAGAGCTCTCTGAGCGCTCAGCCAATCAGAATCACCCCTTTCAGCGGTGGGGATTTTAAATCCCTACTTGCTGAAAGAGCTTCAGAGCAGTGCGGGGAGAAGACAGGCTAGACGGGTCTGAGCCCCGGCAGCTGAGGAGAGGTGAGTATAATTTTTTTTTTATTTTTAACACATTCTAGGGATGATTTTCAGGGAAGAGCTTATTTAAAGCCCTTCCCCGAAAATCCCTGCAGGGCTTGCCAGCAGCCCATTGCTTTGAAAGCAATGGGAGAACATTGCGATCCTCTGCCACAACTGTCACAGCTGTGACAGGGGATTCTATACTCCCCGCGGGGAGTCCCCTTGGCTCTGATCACTGTGACAGTGCTTTCACAGTGTTCAGTGACAAGGGGACTCCCTCTGGTTAATATTTACTTGGCAGCAGTGGAGAGGTGAGTATATATATTTTTTTCATTTTATTTTATTTTTTTTTACACAAACAGGGATGATTTTCAGGAAAGGGACTATATTTAAAGCCCTTCTCCGAAAATCCCTGCAGGGGTTGCTGGCAGCCCATTGCTTTCAATGGGGTTGCCAGCAGCAGCTGCAGCCCCATTGAAGGCAGTGGGCACAGACCTGCATTCACACGTGTTTTAGCACGTACATCGGTGCGCGATTTTGTGTGCACCTATGTACGGCACTTGCTCGTGTGAATGCACCCTGAATCAGTACAAAATAGTAATAGTATCTGATTGAGTCTCAGTTTTAGGGTGCATTCACATGTAGCAGATTTGGTGCAGATCTTCGGCAGCAAAGAAAACGCACCAACATCCACATCATATTCTGTCTCAAAATCTTCATCATTTTGACAAGGATCTGCAGTGGAATTCACCCCTTTAATTGAAAGGGTGAAATCTGCTGCAGATCTGTGTCAAAATCCATAACAAATTGTGTGAATTTTAACACATATTTTGATGCAGATTCACACCAAGTTCAGCAATGTGTAAACTTACCATTAAATCTGAATTCCTTAATCCTTTGCAATCCAATTTTGGTTTCAGGGTTTTCTAGGAGGCTTTCTCTTTCTGCCATTATAGAATGGCACCATCTGCTGGCTAGAGCTAGTACTGCGGTATGTGACATGTTGGATAGGCCCCTGACAACAAAGCGGCTAGTAATCTACAGTAAGAATATCCTTCCGGATGTCTTCTGACATCGGAGCTGTACAGACTTCAATCAGAATGTCTTTAGACATCAGACAGTGGATTGGAAAGGGTTAAAGTTTCAAATGTACAATATAGTTTAAAGGGGTTCTGTCATAAAAAAAAAAATTTCTATACTTACCTATTCCTCCCCCATCAGCCTACTTACCAGATCTTCACCTTCCCCTATCTTCTCCTGTCTCCTGCAGTCCGTGGGGTCACTTCTTCCAGCTGGATGATTCTTCTCCTTCCTGTGAGGTTACGTACATTGCCGGCAGTCTTCTTCATGCCAGCAAATCTGTTACGTCGCTGTTCACAGGCCAGCAGGGGAAGTTCCGATATACTTCAGAGACTGTGCATGTCTGCTGTCTCTGAAATAGATCAGCATCCCTTCCTAGCCAGTGAAGGCTACAGCACAGGGATGTGATCTTCACTGACCCGGCCGGAAGAAATATGTTAGAAATGCAGCCTTCATAACAAGCCTGCCAGCATGTGGTGAGGTAACCCCAGGGCACTGCAGAAGCTCAGCGAGGAGAAGATGTGGTAAGGAGATTGACGGGGAAGGAATAGATGAGTATAGATTTTTTTTTTGTGACAAAACCCTTTTAAGTGCCAGATGAAAAAAAATAGTAATTAGTAACTTATATCTAATGTTTTCCTTAGAATAGGACCCGTACAATCAGACAGGAGTAAGAATAAAAAGTAGAATTCTCTTTCAAAGCAAATTGCTAGCAAGAGGACAGAAAATAAAAGAAGCACCCTATCCCCCTCCCACCACAACTTAAAAATGCATTAATGAATGATAACTGCAATCCAGCATCGGGCTGAACTAGATGATCATATGTCTTTTTCAGCCTAACAGACAATGTTACTAATCCAGACATTCTCTAGCCAGTGCATACAGGCAGGTTTTCCATTCTTACCTTGTTATGCTGAGATAAGAATATCCCTTTAATGCTAGCAATTTGCAAGCCACATCATGAATCAGGACTGCCAATGTTTGTCTGATTATTCCAAATCCTACCTGCTCTTTTATAACGATTAGACTGGAAATACAACCTTAAATAAGATACAATAGTATCATGCATCAAAACATCTCTGAATATGTTTTATTTCTCCAGCTCATTAAATACTAACTGGTGTCTGTGTCCAAGAACACAATTTGCTCGTCAGTTTTCATACAAAATGTCTGCTGTGTAATAGGCCACTGCCAAAATCCAGCCATTTTACAAAGACGTGGTTAAATATGTTGTGCATTTTGATGGACATATTTTATGGACCACAAACACTGACAATAAACACTCAGTAATGTCAGAATCAATCTGAATGAACAGTTAATGTTCTTTCTTTGTGAGTTCGAGCCCACAGACATACAATAATTATGTTGGGCCGGCCTAGTCATTGATCATAATCATCAGCCATAACTGTGTGGCAGTTTAATTCATTTCCATGTGAGTAAATCATTATAGTATATTACTTGGTCCACTAAATCACGGTGGCTGCAATAACATGACAGGATTCATAATGCAAATGCAATCCATATAATTATTTTCAAAGTATCCTACATCTTCAGTTTTTTTTTAATTCTAATATAGTTTGGACTTGTTTGTATGGATTCATCTGTGTCATTTAGATATATATAATAATGATGTTGTTCAGATTGCCACATAAATTATATTGTTGGAACAGTTTGTTCGTAGTGAGCTAGTCATTTCAGCTAAGGTCAGACTGACTGCTTTCTGTTGAACTCATTGCATGTGTTTGTAATGAATAGGCACAGCTTCTTAGGGGGGGTACTAGTTCTTCTACCGGAGACTGCCAACTAACAGGTGTGTGTCTCCTGTTTTTGTATATGTCTAGTCCTATGTCCTCTTTAATGGATCAGACATTTACTTATAGTGTAGCTTTATCTAAAGCTCCATTTAGACGGGACGAATCTCAGGCAAATGATGCCCGACACTCGTCCCCGCACATACTAGCTCACAAGCTGCTGCACGGGCGCTAGTATCGCTGGCTCACAGCAGGGCGGCTGGAAGAGATTTCTCTCCTCGCGCTCCCCTGCCCCTCTCCACTGACATAACATAGTGGCCATTCAGTAATGAATGGCTGCTATATACACTGAGCGATCAGCAATCAGTTCATTGTCCATCATTTATGCAGCACAAATGATGATCTGATCGCTCAGTGTAAATAGCAGCCGTTCAGTGCTGAATGCTGCTATGTTAAGTCAATGGAGAGGGTCGGGGGAGAATGAGGAGTGAAATCTCCTCCAGCCTCCCTGCCCCCCTGCTGGCCCCTCTGTGAGCGGGCCAGCGCTTCTAGCTCCCGTGCAACAGTACGGGGGCTAGTATCATTAGCTCTCAGCGGGGAGGCTGCAGGAGATTTCTCTCCTCTCACTTCCCTGCCCCTCTCCATTGACGTAACACAGCAGCTGTTCAGTACTGAACGGCCGCTACTTACACTTAACGATGAGCGATCAGCTCATCGTCCATCATTTATGCTGCATAAATGTGAGGACACACAGGGACAAGTGTCAGGTATCATTTGCCCGACATTCGTTCCATCTAAATGGAGCTTAAGAGGTCAAACTAGAAAGACACTTTGCTTCCTTTTGGAGGAGAGCTAATTTGCATAATAAACATCTAACGTGACTGAGTGATTCTCCAGCCAAACCACAGGGTGTTGCGTAAGAAAAACTAGGAAACCTTGATTTTTATAGCAAAAGCAGTTTTTTAATTGTAGGTACAGAACCACAACACAGCAACAAGACTTTGTAACTTTGGGCCTTCAAGCCTATAGATAGACGTGACAGTATTATTGACATTTGATACAATTAAGGAGTACAATGACCACATTACTCTGGTAGCTGTACTCGTCTCACTGCCTGTGTTCACTCTGGCAAGTTTCTCAGACATGTCTATTTTTCTGCTCATCATGCTTAGCATTTTTCAGTGGCTCCTGCCACAATGAGTGAACTGGACTACTATATATATTGCTGTAACGGTAGTGCTCCCCCTCTTACAGGTGAGCATTGCCCACTGTGACAATGGCCGCCCTGGCCCCGATAGGCTTTACCTTCCAAAGTGTCTCTTGCTGGAGGAAGAGTCCAACCTGTTGTGTGCCAAGAAATAGTTGTACAGCATGGTTTAAGAGGCCAGAGTATTGCATTATGTGCCAGACAGCAAGGTAAGGTCCCCTCCACCAGTTAGTGCCATGGCCAAAGAGAGGAGGGTAGAAGAGAAGTGCCCGGATTGCTAGTGAAAAGTCCCCACTTTCCTTCCAGAGAGCAGCAGGAGGAAGCAGGAAAAGTGGTGGAGAATGCAAGGAGGATGCGTGTCAGTATTCCAGGTTTGCCCCCATGCTAGCACAGTGTATGAGGGCTAAGCCTCTCCCCCTGGGTGAGGTCACAGCAGTCCTCTATGGGAGATTTTTAGTTAAAACAAAGAACAGGAGATGTAGCAGAGACAGCAGCACACAATAGAGAGTGCCTCAGGACTAATAAAAGCGGCCAGTGATGTGGTGGCAGTCACTACTGATAAACTGATGGAAAGCGGCCCATGCATCACAAGAGGAGCGGAGCAAGAGAAGCAGTGCAAGAGAGCTCCTGACAACCAGAGGCCAAATTCTGATGGAACAGTCTTGATGATTGAGAACCAAAGGGTAAGACGAGATGCAAGGGCCTAATACAGAGTTCTAACCACCATAACAAAGGTGATTGATTGGGCCACCAGAGGGTTACATAAAACACTGCAGCATCAGGATGTAAGTGAGGCTAGGCCTTAGTGTGGTGTTAGGCAGTATGTCAGGCAGAACAATTCCTTGATCAACAGCCCTTTTGAAGTAATTAGTGACTATAACATGTAACATTATAATGCTGCAGAAATGCATCAAAGCCCCTCTTAAACTCTTTTATCAAATTCACCATCACCACATCCTCAGACAGAGCGTTCCATAGACTCTTATAGCTTTCTCTTATAGCACTCTCTTATTGCTCTTATAGCAAAGAACCGCCTTTTATGTTGGTGTAGAAAGCTTCTTTCCTCTAGGCGTACAGAATTCCCCTTTGTTACAGTCACAGTCCTGGGTATAAATAGATCACGGGAGAGAGCTCTGTATTGAAACCTGATAAATCTATACATAATTATTAAGTAGCCCATTGGCCATCTTTTTTTCTAAATTAAATAAACCCAAATTTGATAACCTTGTTGGGTATTGTAGCCCATCCATTCATTTTATTACTTTAGTTGCTCATCTTTGGATCCGCTCAAGCTCTGATATGTCCTTTTTGAGTACTGGTCTCCAAAACTGTGCACGATATTCCATGTGTGGTCTGACCAGTGACATGTAAAGAGGAAGAGCAATGTTACCGTCATATGCCTCTATACATTTTTCGATGCACGCCATGAACCTATTTGCGTTGGCAGTAGCTGACTGACACAGGTTGCTCCTGTTATGTTTACAGTTAACTAAAATCCCAAGTCCTTTTCAATGTCAGTTTCCTCCAGAGGTTTCCCATTTAGGGCTTAGTCACATGGGCGCATTGGCGCCCGTGTTACTGTACGAGGAAGACGGCCGCACTTCAGGACATCTCTCTTCAGTGCCGGAAGAAAGAACATTACTGGTCATGTGTTCTTTCATCCATCTTGAAGTGCGACCGTCTTCTTCGTGCAGTAAGGGCTTAGTCACATGGGCGCATCGGCGCCTGTGTATGGGTGCCGATGCGCCCGTGTGACTAAGCCCTTAGTGTGTATTGTTGACATGTATTTCACCTTCCCATGTATATAACCTTACATTTATCAGTATTTAACCTAATTTGCCACATTTCTGCCTAAATTCCAAACTTATTCAGATACATTTGCAACTGCATTCTGTCCTTTCTTGTGTTAATTACTTTACATAGTTTTGTATCATCTACAAATATTGATATTTTACTGTTTATTTCTTCTCCCAGGTCATTAATAAATATATTTAAAAAAATAGGGCCTAATACTGACTTGTGTAGTACCCCGGTAGAAATGGTGACCCACTCTGGGTATGTACTACAATAACTACCCGGTGCTTTGTATCATTGAACTAGTTACACACACTCTCACCAAGACCAAGCATTCTCATTTTATATATCAACCTTTTATGCTGCATAGTATCAAATGCTTTGGAAAAGTCCAAATATACAAGATCCAATGACTCTCCCTGGTGCAGTCTAGAACTTACCTCTTCATAGAATCTGATAAAATTGGTTTGACAGGAGCAACCCCTCATAAGCCCATGCTGATATGGGGTTATACACCTATTTTCCTTGAGGTACTCCAGGATAGTATCTCCTAGAAACCCTTCAAACACTTTACCAACAAGGTTCACTTTTCAACCCCTTCAGGCAGCTCTGCTCTTCTTCCTGGGTTAAACTGGTGACATTTAGTAGAGAGTTTACTTTACCACTTTGCATCTCATCTGACATTTTATTTTCCTCAGTGAATGCACTGCGCTAAAACCTATTTAATAAATTTGCTTTCTCTTTGCCTCTCTTTACAATTTTTACTAGATTATTATTTTTTTCAAATACATTTTATTGAGCAAAGTTGCAGTAACAAACAAGATATTAACAGAGCGAAAGAAAAAAAATGTTCTCCAAAGTTGAAATATATACATTATATATTAATTATGCTCCCATTTTCTTTCTTTCAAAAAGATATAACATAAACAACAGAAAAAAACGTGTGGCTATTGTAAAAAAAAGGAAAAGCAATATGATTTATATGGTAGGACAAGAGACTGAATGACACTGCAGTTAGTCTAGGATAGATGAGTAGAAGGGAGAGTTAGGCCATTTTTCCAACATTTGGACTTATTTTTTATAGTGACCTAAAATACTAGCCATGGTACCCTCCAATTTGCAATTGTTGTTAACGTTTAAAATAAGTTCAGAATTATTGGGTATTTTTATTGATTTCCAATATTTTGCTGACACCAGAATGTGAAAAACTACAATTATGTTATAAAATGGTAAATCTGTGACGGGGATATACAGGAGGGCTAGTACAAAACTTTTAATTTTTAATACCTCTACTACAATGGCATAAATCTGGTTCCAAAAGGTTTGGATACAGAGTCAGTTCCAAAAAAAAAGTTTCAGGCTACCTCTGCCTATAAGACATCTCCAGCATTTCTCAGAGCATGTAAGATAAATGGAAGCCATGCGATTAGGGGCCATATACCGTCTGTCTAAAATTTTCCTAGAGGTTTCTAAGTGAGAGATGCAATGGGAAAGATTATCTATTCCATTCATCAATAGAGACTTCCAGATCTCTTTCCCAGTGGACTAGGCAAGTAAATTTATCTGTTAAAGTAGTAATACAGATGTCTATGTTTGTTTTTTAAACTCCCTTCGATAGCTTGTTGTAATTAGAAAAGGTCAGCTCAAAGGAAGTTCTGAGAGAAAGGCTGGGAGTGGAGCACCACATAATAACATGCCGTATCCTTAGATATTTATAAAAGTCTTTTCAGGGGATGTGGGATTTATTAACAATATCGCTAAATGCCATTAGGTGGGAGATTTCCCACATGTCCAATAATGAAGCTATACCAGCATCTACTTAATGAATATTCGCAATGTCTGGAATGAGATAAGGTACCACCTGAAGAGGTAGTTCAGAGATTCTAAAAGAGAAAAGGGATTTGGCAATTATTGCATGTTTCCACCTAATTGTATGGTTATGTAAGGTGGAGTAGAAAAGGGGAAGCCTAAAGGAGTCATCCATAAGAGAACATCAGCCGTAAGTGTTAGGAAATGTTTTTTCTATAAGAATCCAATGTTTTGGAGAATCTGTGTTTTTTCCACTGTCTGGGTAAATCAATAATAGCATGATAGTAGGGTGAGATTTGTGGAAGCCCTTGACCCCCTTTATGAATCAGCAAATACAGTAGATTAACTGCAACATGGGGACGTTTACCTTTCCAAACATGTTTGTTAAGGATTTTTTGTAGTTTATGGAGGTATGACTTGGGTACCAGAAATGGCAGGTTTCTAAATAAGAATATGATTTTATGGATTATTATCATCTTGATAGATGGTATTCTACCAATGCAGTAAGCTTAAAATTTAAGGAAGAAGACAAGATCTTGTTCAATGTTTCGAAGCAGGGGGCTATAATTATTGAAAAACATAGTTTGTGAGGGGAAAGACAATTTGATAACGAAATATTGTAAACATTCAGAGATGCACGTACAGAGGAATTTTGTTTTTAGTGCATGCTTTAGGTGTTCTGAGAGATTCTCACCCAAATTTAGTGATATTTAGTTTATAATAGGCTACATAACTAAATCTGTTGAGAATTTCTACAACTGTAGGGCGGGAAGATTCTGGATGAGATAATGCAATGATAACATCATCTGCAAACAGACCTATTTTATGCTTGTGCTTTGATATAAAAATTCTTGTCACTTCTGCAGAGTTTCTTATCCACTTTGCAACAGGCTCCATAACTATTGTGAAAAGTAGACAACCATAAAATGTACCATTGGACAAATCAAAGGTTTTGGAGGTATTACCTGAGACCAGTACAGCTGCTGAGGGGGGATTATATAGGGCCATTATAGAATTGTATGATGTTCCAACAATGCCAAATTCATGAAGTACTGCACCTAAGTACCCCCAGTGAACACACTCAAAATTTTTCTCCGCACGAAGTGAGAGAAGCAGAGAAGGTTTCCAGACTTCTTGGCGCGATTTATAATAATTACAAACCTACGCTTCCCATCTGCAGAGTATCTACCTTTTACAAATCCCACCTGGCCTTGATATATCAGTGCGGAGTATAACTTTAAATCTGTATTCAGAAGTGAGATGGGTCTGAAGTTCCTTGGTCTGTCCAGAGATTTCCCAGGTTTAAGTAGTGTAATAATGGTTTCTTTCAGCATATCCTTTGGGATGATTCTGGTAGTTTGGAATTTATTAAAAAGTGGCAGTATATAACTTGTGAGGTCGGTATGGAACATTTTAGTGTAGTCATTACTCAATTCATCAAGGCCAGGGGCTTTGTTTTGTTTGAGGGATTTGATGACACTAGAGATTTCAGATGGTAATACAGGGACAAATAGTAGTTCCATTTGTTTTGAAGAGAGCTGAGGTAAGGAGAAAGTATTTAATAAATCCGTTATCCCTAAAATGTTAAGATGTGGAGAGGTTGGATCTTTACCGATGTTTTATAACTCTATGTAGTAGTCTCCTACTGTGTCAGCTATATTTTGGGGATTAAATATGTTTTTATTGCTAGTATTGTATCTATAGGCTACTCTAGCCTTAGCTATACATGATTTCAAGGAGAAAGCAAGTAGAGCACTAGCTCTGTTGCTTGGGCTGCAATATTGAGCTTTGATTTTACGAAGGGCTTGATCGTATTTATATAGGTCTAGTTGGTGTAATTGGCCTTGCAAATTACTAAGCATGTCAGCCGTGGCAGAGCAATATTTTATTTTGTTCAATTGGCTCAAGTGAACTATGTTGTTAGAGAGGTATAAACATAGTTTAGATTTTTCTTTAGCTGCTGTTGTTATCTGTTTAGTTGTTCACGACCCTCGGCAACCCTAAAGGCGGGCTCCCTCTATGTTTTTTGATCTTGCACTGCTTCTTTCAGTTGTGTGATATCCATGCCAGTATCAGCTTTGACAATAACAGCCATCATGTCCTTTGATCGCCAGGTCTTCTTTTGCTACTGATCTGTCCAAGCATTATAGATTTTTTTAGCGAATTTACTTGCATTAGATGGCCAGAGTACATGAGTCTGAGCCGGGTCATCTCGCCCTCCAGTGATATACTGGAGCTTATACGATTCAGGACTTCTCTGTTTGTTACTCTCACCGTCCAGGGTATACGCAGCAGCTTTTGCCAGCACTACAGCTCAAACGCATCAATCCTCCTATCAGCTTTTTTCACAGTCCAGCTTTTACATCCATAGATGGCTTGGGAAAAATGGTGGTTTGCACTATCCTGCATCTCGTTGCTATACCAATATCCCTACCTTTCCAGATTTTGTCCATGTTTAGCATTATGCTTCACCCCAATGCTATCCTACGTTTTATCTCTGGCATAGATTCTCCAGCCTGGTCAATTTTTGAGTCAAGGAAGATGAACTCTCGTACGCATTCTATGACCTCATTGTTAATTTTGCCTCATTAGCTGCTGTAGCCAGACTAATAAAATAACCCTAGGGCTGCTTTCATACAGCCGTGAAAATCACACAAGATTTGTCAGTTGTGAGATGTGCAAATCTCACCGAAATATCAACCCCATGTTTTTGAATTGGGTCATATATAGAGATGAGCGAGCACCAAAATGCTCGGGGACTCGTTACTCGAGACGAACTTTTCGCAATGCTCGAGGGTTCGTTTCGAATAACGAACCCCATTGAAGTCAATGGGCGACCCGAGCATTTTTGTATATCGCCGATGCTCGCTAAGGTTTTCGTTTGTGAAAATCTGGGCAATTCAAGAAAGTGATGGGAACGACACAGCAACGGATAGGGCAGGCGAGGGGCTACATGTTGGGCTGCATCTCAAGTTTCCAGGTCCCACTTCCAACAATATATAGATACCCGCAGCACTACAACAAACCCTTATCCAAGGGGAGGCTCTCCCTGCACAGCCGTTAATCAGGAGACGGATCCAGATCATCCAAAGTCTCAGAATATATCCAAAAGAAAGCAGCAGGAGCATCCAGGTGCAGTAAAACAGGTATTATTCCTTTATTCCATCCTCAGTAATAATGCAACGTTTCGGCCGTTACAAACAGCCTTTGTCAAGCATGTCATACAAAATCTCCACCCCCCTTAAATAGTTTAAAACAAGGAGAGTGCAAACATCACATTGGATAGTAAATTGTTCCTCCTACCACTTAATCAGCTGTCAGCTGCACCACAAACGTTCTTGTGTCCAATCAGGGACACTCAGGAATTCAGAGTCCTCCTCTCTGTCTGGGCACACCACCATCAGAGCTTATGTCACCATTATCAGCGTCTCCATGGAAGCAGCATGTCCGTGGGGCTTCCTGATGACATCATCACATTCCCTACGTCTCACCACGTGTTCCACATCCAGTCACAACACTAGCATATGGTAACCTAGCGACCGCTGCACCAATCACGGTGCAGCCCTATGTATCCAGGCCATTATATCAGCTCAGACTCTAGGATCATGTTACAGCGTCCATAGCAGCAGTCTTAGTGTTAGGCAGCATAGTATTAACCCCTTCTTACTGCCACAATGCTGTGTTAGTCTCTCCATTATTGCAACCTCTGCATTAGGTCCTGTATGTTATAATGGGCACTCAATGTATCTATGTGTATATATTGTGAATCACAAGTTTCTTTTGAAGCTATTTTGATATTAACACTGCACAACATATTAAGGGCAGCAGCAACCTTAGCGTTAAGCGGCATAACAATAACTCCTTCTCATTGCCACAACGCTATGTCAATCTCTTCATTATCATAACCTCTGCATTAGGTCCCGCAAATTATGACGTACACTCAGTATGTTTATGTGTGCATAATACGAATCACAGATTTATTTTAAAGCTACTCTGATGCAAACAATGCACACCATAGCATGGGTCATAATGCAACATCCCAGCATCATTAGTAACGTGTTACACAAATCTAACCCCTTTATTCAGCAAATCCCAAAGTATGTTGCACCCAATCTGTTTATCAATAATTCCCATAACGCATTACCATAAACCTAGTTATATCCCTCACTAGATCACTTATTGCAATATTAACTACGCAATTCACAATGAATCTCTTTGCAATGATTTATTAGATACAAAAGTTGAGAAAATAGCACAAGAATGTCCCGAGACACAGTAATATCTTTTCATTACTATTGTATGTCGCCCCTTCTGCCATCAAAAAACGCATCAGAGCTTCGGTGATGCAACCCAACCTGAGAAGGAGGAACTCTGGTCCTGAAAAATATGCAAAGAGGAATATATTAATATCCACCCATGTTATACAAACTCTCCATTGAATAAAAACAAATACATTTCAGAATCACATTCTAGATGTGCGGCAAATAACAATATTCATTATTGAGCCCCTTCGGTGCCATAGTGTCAAGCGTGTGAATCCATCGCAATTCTTTGCGTTTCAAGAGATTTTCTCTATCCCCCCCTCTAGTTAGTATAGGGACATGGTCTATAACCCTAAATCGTAGTTGAGCCACGATATGACCATGCTCTAGAAAATGTTTGGGGATAGGCAGTTCTTTCTTTTCGGTGCGAATTGTACTTTTGCGTTGGAAAATCCTCTGCTTCACCTCTTGCGTGGTCTCCCCCACGTAACACAGCCCACACGGGCAGGTTATTAAGTACACTACAAATCTAGAGTTACAAGTGAATCTCCCCTTAATTCTAAACTCTTTTCCTGTGTACGGATGCCTAAACGTGTTACCTTTTACTAAATTGCCACAACAGGCACATCCCAAGCAGGGAAAATTGCCAGGCCTACAAGGCTGCAACACTCTCTGCTCGGAATTCCTCTTCCCCTCCACTGTTGTGTGTACCAACATGTCTTTAAGGTTCCTTCCCCTCCTGTATGCCATTACTGGAGGGGAACGAAACTCACAAATCTCATCACAGCCTCTTTGCAATATATCCCAATGCCTCTTCAGTGTATCCGCTATTCTACAACTCATGTTATTATAAGTCATTACACAGGGAATCCTGTTAGTTGTCCTCCCTCTCTTCTGTGTGCCTATCACTTCAACCTCTTCCACCTTTTCTTTTGCTCTTTCTAACACCACTTCTGGGTAACCTCTCTGGCGAAACTTGTCGCACATCTGCTGTAACCTTTCTTCCACCACCTCTTTATTAGCAATTCTTTTCACTCTCAAGAGTTGGCTGCCCGGCAAAGATACGATCATAGGTTTAGGGTGAAAACTCTCATATCTCAGCAGGTTGTTCCGATCGGTGGGCTTCCTATAGATATCTGTGCTCAAGGTGTTCGCTGTTTTACTAATCAATACATCCAAAAATTGGATCTGTGTCTGCGAACACGTTAAGGTGAAACGCAATTCAGGGAGAGTGGACCCCCCCTCCCAACAACCTTTACTTCTGAAAAGCCCTCATTAGCAATGCATACCTTAGCTAAGCACCACACTACCTCCAAGAAAGCACAATCACTGCCTGCATGACACTCCGCTGCCACTTCTCCTGGGTTACATGCTGCCCCCCCCCCCCCAAGACCCAGTGTCCACAGCGCACACCAAACTGTCCCTGCCCAGCCTTCGGCTGCCCTCATGCCACGCCACACTCATGTCTATTTATAAGTGCGTCTGCCATGAGGAGGAACCGCAGGCACACACTGCAGAGGGTTGGCACGGCTAGGCAGCGACCCTCTTTAAAAGGGGCGGGGCGATAGTCCATAATGCTATACAGAAGCAATGAGAAATCCAATCCTGTGCCACCTCCATCAGGAGCTGCACACGTGGGCATAGCAATGGGGAACCTATCTGCCACACACTATTCATTCTGTCAAGGTGTCTGCATGCCCCAGTCAGACCGCGTTTTTTTATAAATAGTCACAGGCAGGTACAACTCCGCAATGGGAATTCCGTGTGCACCCACAGCATGGGTGGCTCCCTGGAACCCACCGGCTGTACATAAATGTATCCCATTGCAGTGCCCTGGACAGCAGAGCTAACGTCAGATTAAATGCAGGTAGGCTTCGGCCCACACTGCATGCCCCAGTCAGACTGGGGTTCTTTAGAAGTGGACACATGCAGTTACAACTCCCTGTGGATCCACAGCATGGGTGGGTGCCAGGAAGCCACCGGCGGTACATAAATATATCCCATTGCATTGCCCATCATAGCTGAGGTAATGTCATGTTTAATGCAGGTGGGCTTCGGCCCACACTGCATGCCCAAGTCAGACTGGGGTACTTTAGAAGTGGACACATGCAGTTACAACTCCCTGTGGACCCACAGCATGGGTGGGTGCCAGGAAGCCACCGGCGGTACATAAATATATCCCATTGCATTGCCCATCATAGCTGAGGTAATGTCATGTTTAATGCAGGTGGGCTTCGGCCCACACTGCATGCCCCAGTCAGACTGGGGTTCTTTAGAAGTGGACACATGCAGTTACAACTCCCTGTGGACCCACAGCATGGGTGGCTCCCTGGAACCCACCGGCGGTACATAAATATATCCCATTGCAGTGCCCAACAAAGCTGATGTAACGTCAGCTGTAATGCAGGTGGGCTAAAAATTAATTGGATTACACTGTAGGCGAGGGCCCCCAAAAATTGGTGTACCAACAGTACTAATGTACCTCAGAAAAATTGCCCTTGCCCAACCAAGAGGGCAGGTGAAACCCATTAATCGCTTTGGTTAATGTGGCTTAATTGGTAACTAGGCCTGGAGGCAGCCCAGTAAAAATAAAAATTGGTTGAGGTGAAAGTTTCAACGCTTTAATGAGCATTGAAACGTATAAAAATTGTTTAGAAAAATTATATGACTGAGCCTTGTGGGCCTAAGAAAAATTGCCCGTTCGGCGTGATTATGTGAGGTTTCAGGAGGAGGAGCAGGAGGAGGAGGAGGAATATTATACACAGATTGATGAAGCAAAAAGGTCCCCATTTTGGATGGTGATAGAGAACGATGCTTCCATCCGCGGGTGCAGCCTACGTATTGTTTAGGTATCGCTGTTGTCCGCTGGTGGAGAACAGAAGTCTGGGGAAATCCAGGCTTTGTTCATCTTGATGAGTGTAAGCCTGTCGGCACTGTCGGTTGACAGGTGGGTACGCTTATCCGTGATGATTCCCCCAGCCACACTAAACACCCTCTCTGACAAGACGCTAGCCGCAGGACAAGCAAGCACCTCCAGGGCATACAGCGCGAGTTCAGGCCATGTGTCCAGCTTCGACACCCAGTAGTTGTAGGGGGCAGAGGCGTCACGGAGGACGGTCGTGCGATCGGCTACGTACTCCCTCACCATCCTTTTACAGTGCTCCCGCCAACTCAGCCTTGACTGGGGACCGGTGACACAGTCTTGCTGGGGAGCCAGAAAGCTGGCAAAGGCCTTGGATAATGGTCCCCTCCTGCGCTGTACATGCTGCCTGATCTCTGCGCCTCCCCTGCTACCTGGGCCGCGGAAATGCGCCTTTGGCTACTAGCGCTGTCGGATGGGAAGTTTACCATCAGTTTGTCCACCAGCGACCTGTGGTATAGCATCATTCTCGAACCCCTTTCCTCTTCGGGAATGAGAGTGGAAAGGCTCTCCTTATACCGTGGGTCGAGCAGTGTGTACACCCAGTAATCCGTAGTGGCCAGAATGCGTGTAACGCGAGGGTCACGAGAAAGGCATCCTAACATGAAGTCAGCCATGTGTGCCAGGGTACCTGTACGCAACACATGGCTGTCCTCACTCGGAAGATCACTTTCAGGATCCTCTTCCTCCTCCTCCTCCTCCTCCTCCTCTGGCCATACACGCTGAAATGATGACAGGCAAGCAGCATGTGTACCCTCAGCAGTGGGCTGAGCTGTCTCTTCCCCCTCCTCCTCATGCTCCTCCTCCTCCTCCTCCTCTGGCCATACACGCTGAAAGGATGACAGGCAAGCAGCATGGGTACCCTCAGCAGTGGGCCAAGCTGTCTCTTCCCCCTCCTCCTCATGCTCCTCCCCCTCCTCCTCCTCAACGCGCTGAGATATAGAGATGAGGGTGCTCTGACTATCCAGCGACATACTGTCTTCCCCTGCCTCCGTTTCCGAGTGCAAAGCGTCTGCCTTTATGCTTTGCAGGGAACTTCTCAAGAGGCATAGCAGAGGAATGGTGACGCTAATGATTGCAGCATCCCCGCTCACCATCTGGGTAGACTCCTCAAAGTTTCCAAGGACCTGGCAGATGGCTGCCAACCAGGCCCACTCTTCTGTAAATAATTGAGGAGGCTGACTCCCACTACGCCGCCCATGTTGGAGTTGGTATTCCGCAATAGCTCTACGCTGCTCATAGAGCCTGGCCAACATGTGGAGCGTAGAGTTCCACTGTGTGGGCACGTCGCACAGCAATCGGTGCACTGGCAGATGAAACCGATGTTGCAGGGTCCGCAGGGTGGCAGCGTCCGTCTTGGAGTTGCGGAAACGTGCGCTGACCCGGCGCACCTTTCCGAGCAGGTATGACCATTGTGGGTAGCTTTTCAGAAAGCGCTGAACCACCAAATTAAAGACGTGGGCCAGGCATGGCACGTGCGTGAGGCTGCCGAGCTGCAGAGCCGCCACCAGGTTACGGCCGTTGTCACACACGACCATGCCCGGTTGGAGGCTCAGCGGCGCAAGCCAGCGATCGGTCTGCTCTGTCAGACCCTGCAGCAGTTCGTGGGCCGTGTGCCTCTTATCTCCTAAGCTGACGCTTGCCCACCGCTGTGCTGCCATGCCGCGCGGCACCGACTGCTGGCGACGTGCTGCTGCTGACACATCTTGATTGTGAGACAGAGGTTGCGGAGGAGGAGGAGGAGGGTGGTTTAGTGGAGGAAGCATACACCGCCGCAGATACCACCACCGAGCTGGGGCACGCAATTCGGGGGGGTGGGTAGGACGTGAGTGGTCCCAGGCTCTGACTCTGTCCCAGCCTGCACTAAATTCACCCAATGTGCCGTCAGGGAGATATAGTGGCCCTGCCCGCCTGTGCTTGTCCACGTGTCTGTTGTTAAGTGGACCTTGGCAGTAACCGCGTTGGTGAGGGCGCGTACAATGTTGCGGGAGACGTGGTCGTGCAGGCCTGGGATGGCACATCAGGAAAAGTAGTGGCGACTGGGAACCGAGTAGCGCGGGGCCGCCGCCGCCATCATGCTTTTGCAAGCCTCCGTTTCCACAAGCCTATACGGCAGCATCTCCAGGCTGATCAATTTGGCAATGTGCATGTTTAACGCTTGAGCGTGCAGGTGCGTGGCGGCGTACTTGCGCTCGCGCTCAAACAGTGGCGCTAGCGATGTCTGGACGCTGCGCTGAGAGACATTGCTGGATGGGGCCGAGGACAGCGGAGGTGAGGGTGTGGGTGCAGGCCAGGAGACGGTAGTGCCTGTGTCCTCAGAGGGGGGTTGGATCTCAGTGGCAGGTTGGGGCACAGGGGGAGAGGCAGCGGTGCAAACCGGAGGCGGTGAACGGCCTTCATCCCACCTTGTGGGGTGCTTGGCCATCATATGTCTGCGCATGCTGGTGGTGGTTCCTCCCCAGCTGATCTTGGCGCGACAAAGGTTGCACACCACTGTTCGTCGGTCGTCAGGCGTCTCTGTGAAAAACTGCCACACCGTAGAGCACCTTGACCTCTGCAAGGTGGCATAACGCGAGGGGTGCGGTTTGGGAAACAGTTGGTGGATTATTCGGTCTGGCCCTGCCTCTACCCCTGGCCACCGCACTGGCTCGGCCTGTGCCCACACCCTGACTTGGGCCTCTGCGTCCTCGCCCGCGTCCACGTCCTCTAGGCCTACCCCTACCCCTCAGCATGCTGTATTACCAGTAGTGCAGAAACAGAACGCTGTAATTAAATGTGCCGCTTATTGGCCTGTGGTTGGAGGTTGACTTCGCTTACGGAACGCCAGGAAATAATTTTGCGCAAGCCTGCTGTAACACTTAGCTGGCTGCGTATGAATTTGGAGAACTACTACACCCAGCACAGACCCAGAACACTGAGGACAGTGACAAGCAGCCCAAATAGATTTTTTTCCCCAAATTTTTTTGCAAAGGCCCACTGCCTATATTCAATCAATATGTCTTCTGTCCCTGCCTAAGCGCTTCTGGCCCTGGAGTATGTCAAAGAACTGCAGAGTGTTGCACTGTGGACTGCAATACAGCGGTGATTTCACAGCCCAGACAGAGCCAGGAAATAATTTTGCGCAAGCCTGCTCTAACACTTAGCTGGCTGCGTATGAATTTGGAGAACTACTACACCCAGCACAGACCCAGAACACTGAGGACACTCACAGGCAGCCCAAATAGATTTTTTTCCCCAAATGTATTTGCAAAGGCCCACTGCCTATATTCAATCAATATGTCTTCTGTCCCTGCCTAAGCGCTTCTGGCCCTGGAGTATTACTGCAGGGCGCAATGCTCTGCACGGCCGATATACCAAAAAAAAAAATGTGCAACACTGCAAAAAGCAGCCTCCACAGTACTGCACATGGTTAGATGTGGCGCTAAGAAGGACCGTTGGGGTTCTTGAAGCCTAAAATACTCCTAACACTCTCCCTATAGTAGCTCCACCAAGATACCACTTTCCCTCCTCTATGTCAGAACGCATCTGTGGCGAGCCGCGGGAGGGGCCGATTTTTATACTCGGGTGACACCTGATCTCGCCAGCCACTCACTGCAGGGGGGTGGTATAGGGCTTGAACGTCGCAGGGGGAAGTTGTAATGCCTTCCCTGTCTTTCAATTGGCCAGAAAAGCGCGCTAACGTTTCAGAGATGAAAGTGAAAGTAACCCGAACATCGCGTGGTACTCGTTACGAGTAACGAGCATCTCGAACACGCTAATACTTGAACGAGTATCAAGCTCGGACGAGTACGTTCACTCATCTCTAGTCATATACATGAGTGATTTTTTTTCCCGCATTGCAGAGTAGGAAAATATTGTGGCATGTCCTATCTTTGTGAATACCCTCGGAATGCATCGCCCATTATTTTCAATGGGTCCGGAAAACACATTGCACTGCATGCGATGTGCACTCGAGTACGATAAGAGGTTTCACATTGAAAACAATGAGAAAGATCTGCTGATTGCAACTGTGCTGAAGTCACGGGAGTTACTTTTGACACAAAACTTTGTGGGCACACCATACGAAAGAAATATAAACCTCAGGTGATGAGTTATTTTCAAAATAATTGAGGAGTGCTGAAGATGTTTTATTTAGGTTTACAGTGGACCGTAGAAAATTATTTAGCTTCCATGAAACTGTTGGAGAGTTGTTGAACCTTTCAGAAATTCACAAGGATATAGGGGCATGATCTGACCAGGTTATTACACTGTTGGTGGATTGTAGAACTTTTTGATATAGCAGATTGTCTGTGAAAAACATGTCTATATGGAATATGTTTTATGGGGATATGAAAAGAAGGTATAATTCTTTTCAGCAAGATGCTGTCATTTCCAGACATCTTGGAGTCTTTCCATTTTGCGTAGTTTGGTACATTTCTGTAGGCTTGTCTATCTTGAAAGGGGCAGTGGAGTCAAGCGATGGCAACATAACTTTGTTAAAATCCACTACCAGGAGGACTGAACCTTCTTTGTGTTGGTGTAATTGACAAAAAAAATTTATGGAAGAAGCGAACGTGTGTTGGGTGCATACACAGATCCCAACATGTATTCCATGTTGTTTAGAGTGCAAGTATGATATATCTGTCTAGAAGGTCAATAAAGGATTGAAGAAGGGAGAAGGTAGGAATTTAGGTTGGGGGATGCGGTGGGCTCTATCAATGAGAAGATCATTTTGAGAAGTGTCTGGTAAAATTGCAGCAAAGAAGTCTGTGAGAAATACCGGCAGTTGTTTTGTCTCAATCATCTCAGATATGCCACAAAAGTGAACATTGTTGTGTCAAGAGTGATCTTCCAGATCAGCAACCTTGAATCTTAAAGTTTGAGCCTCCTCCTCTAAAGCACTGTTTGCATCAGTTAGTTCATTATGAGCAGTTGAAAATTCTGCCATATTGGGTTCTACGTGCGAAGTGCATTTGCCAAGTTCTGCAAATTCAGTTTGTATAATTTTAAAGGCAGATTGAATGTCCTTTTGTAGGGAAGCTCTCAATTAGGTAAACAGTATTTTAAGGGTGGCTTCAGAGATTGGTTGGCAGGACAGAGGTAGTGTGAAGAGTGTGAGCAGGAATAGCATATCCTAGTGTGGAGAAGTACTATGAAGCAGGTAAGATTTCCACTTTATCAATAAAGCCCTCTGGAGAGTAGAAATCTTCTTCTGCTAAAGGTCTGGAGAGATTGTAAAATGGTCATTTGAAGAGGCTGGAGAATGTAGCAGAGGTGATGAGTGTGAAGGAGAGAGATCCTGGTTTCCTGCATTGTGCAATGTGCTGTCGGTGCCATGTTGGATCCTTGTGGAGGGGAAATCTCAGTTAGGTTAGAGGATTCTACCTTCTTCCTTACCTTCCCCATGCTGCGTCAGGTTGAGTGATCCTTTATGGAGCCTTTGTGCTGTAAAGATATTGATCAGGGAGCTACTGTAAACTGCTGGAGAGTCCAGTGCATGGAGAGAGCAGAAAGTGCAGCTCACTCCATAGGCTGCAGGCCATGCCCCCTCCACTACATTATTTATTAAAGGGACAACACTTTCAAAATGATTCTTTTTGCTATTTATGTAAATGAAGAACAGTTCAGGGTTAATTTTATTCTCTGCCAATAAGTCCCTCTGTCTGCTCCTTTGCTGCTTTTATTTACTTTTTATGCAATTTATTTTTTTCTTTATAGGTTTTTAGTGCTTCTTTGTTGCCTTCTTGTTTTAGGCGTTTAAATGCATTCTTTTTGCTGTTTATTGCCCTCTTTACATTTTTATTGAGCCACATTGGTTTTCTCCCATAACTTACCATTTTATTTCTGTAAGTTATGTACCGCTCACAGTATTTAAAATACTTTTAAACATTTCTCATTTATTGTCTGTGCTCTTGTTCCTAAGGACATTGTTCCAGTCAATAAGGTTAGAGGCATCTCTGAGTTAATCAAACTTTGCCTTCCTAAAGTTTACTATTTTTGTAGCTCTCTGATAAAACTCTCTTTTGAAAGACAAGTGAAAATCTATTATATTATGGTCACTATTTCCCAGCTACCCCTCAATTTGCACCCCTGTTATTCTCTCAGGTCTTTTGCTTAATATAAGTCCAAAATGGCCATCCCTCTAGTAGGGTCCTGTAGAAGTTGGATAAGGTAATTATCTTTAGTTATTGACAGGAATTTGTTACCTTTATGAAATCCCCAGGTTTCAGCTTCTCACTTATATCTGAATAGTTAAAGACTCCCATAATAATAATAATAATAATCTTAATTTATATAGCGCCAACATATTCTGCAGCGCTTACCACAATAATTACCTCACTGTGATTTGCTGCTTCATCTATTTGCCTCAATAATAGATTTTCACTGGCTTATGAGATATTTGGTGGCATATAGAAAACGACGATGAGCATTTTATTGTAGTTTTTCCCCTCCATCTATTTCTACTAGAGATGAGCGAACGTGCTCGGCCCCGCCCCTTTTTCGCCCGAATACCGCGATTTTCGAGTACTTCCGTACTCGGGCGAAAAAATTCGGGGGGCGCCGTGGCGGCGCGGGGGGTTGCAGCGGGGAGTGGGGGGGAGAGGGAGAGAGAGAGGGCTCCCCCCTGTTCCCCGCTGCTACCCCCCGCACCGCCGCGCCTCTCCCCGCCCCCCGGGGCCCCCCGAATCTTTACGCGCGAGTACTGAAGTACTCGAAAATGGCGGTACTCGGGTGCGTAAGTACTCATTACGAGTACGTTCGCTCATCTCTAATTTCTACCCATAGAGACTCCACATATACATGTCTCTCACATATCTCTCCCTGAAGTATGGGCTGTAAACAGGATTTTACATAAAGACAAACCCTTCCCCCCTTTTCAGTTTTTACAATCTCTTCTGCAAGTATTGTAACACTATAAGTTCATTGCCCAGTCACAGCTTTATCCAACCAGGTCTCAATTATTCCCACTATGTCATAGTTTTCTTCAGACATTGTTGCTTCTAGTTCATCTACCTTTTTGATCAGACTTCTAGCATTAGTCATCATACTGTTTAGAAGGATTTTAAGTGTTTCCCTATTGACTGTTCTGCCAGCTCTAACTGTACTAAACCCTCCCATCGCTTCATCCCCATCTTCATTATGTAATCGCAGATCACTGTCTACACGATTTTTTCCTCTACCTCTATGGTTGCTCTTCACACAGTTCTTAGTTTAAACATTCCTCAAACCTTTCAAACCATCTTCTTCCCAATTGAGATGCAGCCTATCCCTACCATAGAACCGGTAGCTAACAGCAAAGTCAGTCCAGTTCTCTTCAGCCACTTGTTTATCTCCCTAATCTCCCTCTTTTTCCCTATTTTAGAAAATACAACTTTGAAGGTTTTTGCCTTAAGCTTACATCCTAGTTTCCTGAAATCATTTTTAAGGACCTTCCACCTGCCTCTGACTTTGTCCTCACCAGCCCCTACCAGTAATCTGTCAACCCAATCTGCGATATGTCAAACTTGAGCGCTGGTAATACAACACATTGTTCAATGATCCTAGTCTTTGTGGCAGATTGCCATGTCTGTCCCCTTAATAATTGAGTCTCCCACTACAAGGACCTATCTAGCTAGCCCTGTGCCCCTATTTCCCTTCTTACTGGAGCAGACATTGCGCTGCGGTCAGAAGCCATGCCATGTTGCAGCAATACTAATCCAGTAATGGCATTCCCTTCATCTGCCAACTTTTCAAACTTTTTGGATATGCATGTTCTGGACTAGCATCCCTGGATCTTTTCCCTCTAACCCTCATTCTAATTTTTACCCAGCTAGCTGCCCGAACATCCTGCACTTTCATACTACCATTCATCCCCACATCTACCCCAGTGAGTAGCTGCTCAGTGAGCAGCAAACTTCTTTCCACCTTCCATCTTGCCAATGGATCTCAATGTTGCAAGGGACTATTTAGATCCAAGATCTGGGATTCCAAATGCCCAACATGCTCACATTTCATATTGCAGTATGCACCCTCAAATGGTTGTTAAACAACAGCATACATGACCCAAGATGTACACTAGATGGCATTTTCAATCATGGAGCACATTCTAAATGGGGATAGATTCGATAAAAATACTATATTTAAAAATTCAAATAGATAAGCAGTAAATAAATATAAGTGACTCTTCCAAAGTCCCTGAATCTAAAGTTACTGATCCCAAATCACAGACTTTAGAAAAAGCACACTTTAGAAGACAGCACACTTGGAATAGAGCCACACTTGCTCAGCTTGCATACTCACTTAGTTTTGCTTTATATAGCACTCATCTGTAATATTTTTTGCTCCACTTCTGTTTGGAAAGGACACAGGAAGCTCTATATATGCAATTTATCACACCCTGATTGGGTAACCCTTCACCCTAATAACTCACCTGTACAAATTAATGGAGACTGAAATCCACAAGCAGACTATATGTGTTTTAAATGTAACAATCTTTAACAATATATGCCCCTTCATATATCCATCAACACAATGTATCTAACTTATAAGAAAAAAATATATACACAATGTATAAGCTAAAAGACTACTATGACTTGATATAACACAATTAAACAAATGCAAATAAAATAGGGAAAGATGCACTCAGCAATCCCAAGTCACATACGTAAGAAACAGCACACTTTAGAAGACTCACTTAACTTGCACACTCAAGTTAGCTTTATATAGCACTTACCTGCATTTCTACTGCTCTTCCTCTGTTTCAAAAGGTGCACACTATGTGAGTTTAAGTTATTCAATGGGAAAGAATGGGTTGTTTCTGTGTTCCTTTATTTGTAACATGTATTTTGCGAGGACACAGCAAATCCACCTACATTACAGAGAGAACACGGCATAGCTGGGGATAGACCTTTGGTGAATGGTTATAGTTGATGTCTATGATGCCAAGGGTTTTGTTACTTGAGACGCAGCACTTATGGGTTAACCCCTTAAGGACCAAGCTGTTTTGTACCTTAAGGACCAGACACTTTTTAGGGATTTTACCCATGTGGCGGTTTTACTGCCCCATTTTGTTCTCTTTAGCTACCAAAATTATTTTTACTGCGCTTTTTTCCCGTGACATATAGGGCGATTTTTAAAATATCTTTTTCACTGACTTTTTTTTCCCCGTTTTGTAGTTTTATTGGGGGTAAAATGCTAAAAAAAAAGATTTTTTTTAACATTTATAGTTTATTTAGTATATTTATGCTAAAATAAAGTACAGGATCGGGTTCCTCTATTTATTTTGGACGTTTTGATAAATAATATGTATGGTTTTGGTTTACAGGGCGCATATGGTGATGGTTTTTGTTGGCGTCGGCTTCATGTTATTTTCTTTCTTATGTATGTATTGTTGTTTTATTCTGTTATTTTGTTTTACTGATGTATGGAATCATGTTTTTTGCTATCTATGTCCCCCAAGACGTCATATAAGGCCTCTGGGGGACATTCTTTTTTTATTTATTTTTTTATTTGACAATTTCCCACTGTACCTGGGACATCCATAGGAGCCCCAATTACAGGGGAAAACAGCCACTGCTGTGACATTAGTCACTGGCAGAGCTGGCAAGGATCTAGTTTGACCCTCCAGCTCTGCTGTAGCAGGGAACCCAGGCGGTCACATGACCCCCCGGTTTCCCGTAGTGAAAGTTACAGCTTACTTTCACTTTGAGTACACAGTGCTCATTGAGCACTGTGTACTCAGGGGAAGCAGAAGGCAAGAAGGCTTAAAAACCCCTCCTGCCTTCTTCTTCGGGTTATCAGCGTGCCGTAATTTTACTATCGGCGGTGCTTTAAGTCCAGGACCAGGCGCCCTAAACTTACGGTGCCTGGTCCTTAATGGGTTAATAGAAGGTTTAGGTTACATGTAATGAAGTTATGGTAGTTACAGCCAACTCCCAACTGAGGGAAGTAAGCAAGTGAATTGCTGCAGCCCAGATTGTTGCAGTGTAAGACTATATATCCAAATATTGTTATGTTGGTTATACAGTATGAAGTTCACATGATGTTTAAGTAATTTGTGCCCTCCGATGGAGTGTTGAACCAGCTAACGTTTGTCACTGCTGCACCATAGTACCACTCTCCCTGCTTTCATTGCTCCCTGTAATATGTGCATAGCATGGCATTGCGTTATCCAAATCCCCACATTACCCTATCAATTTGGTTTTCCCATGGTAATCTGGCTGTACTCTACCCAGGCCTAAAAGTAGAACCACCCCACAAAGAGATCTGTATTTAATTATCATATATACATAAATAAAAAAATGTAACAAAGAAGAAAATGTTTCTCCTCAATCCTTTGTAAACACACATATACAATTAACAGCTTGAGGGGCATAGACTGCATGTTAAAAGTTGGAAAATGAAAAAATTGTATTCTAAAAAAATAAATTGAAAATCTAAAAAAGAAATGAAGTATCTACAAAGACACATGTGGAGCTCTCTCGAGACTAGTGATTTGGATAAATGCTTTTAATTTACATCTTGAAGAATGTTCTCAAATGAAACACTAGTTACATATATTTTAAAGTGTAGGTTTGTATAAAACCTACAATTTTTAAAATAATAAAGAATTGTTCAAATTGCAAATTTGAGTATGCAGTTAGAAGTGCTTCCATTAGCAGCGTGAGCCATCTAAAAAAAAGAGTAAGGTAATTTCAAGTTGCCAAATGTATGAGTCCCGTTTGTATCCTGTAGGTTGTTGCAAATAAAAATTTATAAAATTGTTACAAAATTATTGTACTTTGAAATTATTATTTCTTCACTGTAATCGAGGAGAGTCAATGGGTTGCTATGGCAACCAGATGCCAGAGTCTGGTGTCCAGGCCTGCCATGGCCTATGATCGCTATTGTGAGTGATAATGCATTATCATAGCAGTCACAGCTTGTATGGTTCAAATCTCTTAGGCCTTAGTCACACGGGTGTTTTTTCCCGTGATTTGCGGATCGCATGACGGATGCGCATCCGCAAATCACGTGACCGGGGCCGAAAAAATTGCTCCTAGCCGCGTTTTAATAGAAACGGGCCGGAGCTGTCCAGCGCATTGAATTCAATGGAGCTGGCAATACAGCCGGCTCCATTGAAAGCAATGGGCTGCGGGCGATCTCACAATGAATTTTCGGGAAGGGCTTAAAAATATAAGGAGAACTGCCGGCCGGCCGCGGCTGAACTCCGTCTGCCGGGACTAGGTGAGTATATATTTTTTTTGTTTTTACACATTTATAGATGAATTTCCGGGAATGCCTTATATTTTTAAGCCCTTCCCGAAAATTCATCGTGCGATCGCCCGCAGCGCATTACTTTTAATGGAGCCGGCTGTATTGCCGGCTCCATTGAATTCAATGGGCAAACATCATTCTTCTCTGCCACAGCTGTTACAGCTGTGGCAGAGGAGAATGATTTGTCTACCATATGTTCTCAATGGGGTCGGCGCTGCTGCCGCCGGCCCCACTGAGCGTATATAGAGAAGAGAACAGGAATCGCAGATCGCAGATAGGTGCGATCTGCGATTTCTGTTCTATAATTTATCGGACGAGCGCATAAAAAGCGCTCATGTGTCCGATACCATTGCAAAGCAATGGTTTTATAAAATCACCGGACACATACGCATGCGCATGCGCAAATCGCGCGAAAAAACGCCCGTCTGACTGAGCCCTGAGGGACATAAAAATGTAAAGAAAAATAGTGTAAAAAAAAACACATAAAAAGAAAAAACTTTTCCTTGCGCGCTCTCCGGTTTGTATAAAAAAAATAAAAAAGTTATCTGGTATTATCGTATATGTAACAACTTGTACAATGAATTGAACATACTATTTATCCTGCATGGCAAAAGATGTTTAAAAAAATCCTGAAAAATGGATGCAAAATGCTTATTTTGTTCATTTTGCCTTCCCCAAAAAAAGCAATAAAACGGAAAATGGCAGTCATGTGACCAGGGACTGCATACTGTCAGCCCCCGTGAAATCTCCAAGCTCTTGGCTATGTTTGGTAGCCAGGAGCATGGAGATTTTAAATTACCCTGGCAATCTGCGGCTTTGGCACATGCGTTCGCCATTTTGACAGCGGGCGCATGCGCATAAGCTGTGGTGAGGTCCACGGATAATTCCAATGGCCATACGTGCTTAATTTTATCTCCCCTCATGGATATGAACTGTGAGGCGAGATAAAAATTAACCTTTTTTTCTTTTTTTTTAAACTTTCCTTTTACTTTACATGATAGTTGTTATCCATTGGATAGCAATGATCATGTGACCGAGAACCGCATACAGTAGTTCCCGGTGACATCTTTTCTGCTACACATCAAAGCCGAGAGCCAGAGAGATTTTAAATTTCCGTGCCGCGCGCCCTTCTGCGCATGTGTCCGATATATGACGTCTGGCGTGCATGCGCAGAAGGCGCCGTCGGGACTCGGGAGGCCAAGACACTGTGGGACATCGCAGAAGAGGCTGGTGAGTACTTTCAGCTGTTCTGATGGTACCGACAGAAACTACAGTTTGCCCTGCAAAAAACAAGCCCTCATATGGCCAGGTCAAATGAAAATTTAAAAATTATTGGTTTTGAGAAGTGGAAATGAAAATTCCCCCCAAATCGTTGCGACCTTATGGCCAAAATAGGACAAGTGCTTAAGGGATTAAAGGGGTTGGCCATAGAGATGAGCGAGCATACTCTCTAAGGCAAACTACTCGAGCGAGTGGTGCCTTATTCGAGTACCTGTCCGCTCGTCTGTAAAGATTCGGCTGCTGGTGAGCGGTGAGTTGCAGAAGTGAGCAGAGGGGAGCGGAGGGGAGAGAGTGAGATCTCCCTTCTGTTCCTCCCTGCTTTCCCCCGCAGCTCCCCGACCCCGCTGGCAGCCGAATCTTTAAAGACGAGCGAGCAGGTACTCGCATAAGGCACTACTCATTCGAGTAGTTAGCCTTAGGGAGTATGCTCGCTCATCTCTAGTTGGCCACTTTATTGATACTGTATAACAATTAATCTTGATGAGGATTAAAATACAAGGAAACACAAGTGGCAACAGTACACTACAAACATTAACATTACCATTTGTATTTGCTTGTACTGTATGTCACAGCAATGGTGTATATGCACCTGGACATTGATATTATTTTTAGTGAATGCTGTCTAAGGGTGCATTCAGACGAATGTGGTTTACATGCTGCTACAGCAACGCTTCTATAGCAACCAATAGGCTGCTATGGAAGAGCTCATACAAAGATTTTTTACCAGCGCAGATTCTGTGAGTGAGTGCCGACTAGCCTGTCAGCTCCGTGCCGAGGCACTGTCCATGGTGCTCACCACAGACTCCTATGGGAGCGGCGGCAGCACTCTGCTCGCAGCACGGACACGTAAATGGGCTGCTTTGTTGAGCATGGAGCAGCTCGTTCACCGCAGAATTCCTGCATGTCAGCAGCGTGGTTTACACGTTGCTGTAGCAGCGTGTAAACCACGCTCGTTTGAATGCACCCTCAAACTTGGTTTCATTAATGATGCCACTTACTATGTCACTTACTAATACATGCTTATTTCAACTTCTGCATTTTTCTAGATCATTGACATCATGCCTCGTTCCTTCCACTATTAGACAAGGTTTCTGTTTGCGCACATTAGAGGCGCGCACAGAACGTAGTTCTATAAGAACCAATGGTTTCCTATAGAACCGTACAGATGAATAAATTTTAGATGCGCAAAATCCTCCCACCTATCAAAGATAGGACATGCGAGTGCAAGGTCGCATGTAAGCTCCATGGTGCCTGCAAAGATAGGACCTGACCCATGTTTGGTGAGTGCTTTCCATAGACCCCTGGAAGCCGGAAAGCACGCACCACACACCTCGGATTGTGTGAACAGCCTAATTCAAATAGCTGGAATTAGTTGCAGTATAGGCGCGATCTTTTTACTGCGCGCCCACAGCGCTCATGTGAAGAAGCCCTTAGACAGCATTCCCATACCACAATATGGTTGTAGATGGAGGGTCATGTAACTTGACATGTCACTCAGCCTGGTTAAATGGCTGAGTTATTTCAAATTACAACTATTGTGGGTGGGTGTTATGCCCAATATGGATCGCGTTCATCTCCCTGGCCATTCCATACCAAGAGTGAAGTATTTCATACACAAAGACTATAGATAGTTAAGGGGTTAACTATAATCACATTACGGAACTGCTGTAAGATATTTTCTATAGTTTCATTATTTTGACTTTTTTCATGTGTGTCAAATATGAGTTTCTTCCTTTACAGATTTAAAGTAATAGATTAATCCAAACAACAAAAACACTAAGTATAAAATATTAGCAGTTGATACCCATAAAATACATTGCATTACTAACAGCAGCTGTTCTTGTAAACACATAAATGCAGACATATTTCTACTTCTCCAAAGTTGACAGCAAATCAATCTACATTTCTGGCACAATTAAGAACATGTGAGTATAATCACCTTAAGGAACAATTAACATGTATACTGAAATTGCTCTAATGACACTAGAACAGCTCTGAACAGAGCTTTAGCTGAAAAATGATTGTATTCAAAGATTGCCATAGAATGTGACATGAATACCTAGAAAAACTATGAGTATATATGTGTGTGTGTGTGTGTGTATATATATATATATATATATATATATATATATATATTCTATAAGACTTTTATTGTATGTAATAATGGCAAAGATCAACAAAAAATGCCTGGCTTCCCACTGCTCACTAACTATGTTAAGCTACCTGTTACGTCCGCAAATGGCGTGATGGACCTGCACCTGTGGATATGCACAATAATAGCCCAAAGGGTGGCAGCCCAAACAAACCATAAACAATACACGGGAAGTCTTTCCCTAAATACGAGACAACAAGGGAGAGAGCCCTGTCTAACATGGCAGACTGATAGCTTCAATAGATGTCGGCCTGCATTCGTTCCTGGAACTTAAGTAACCCTACTTGGCCAACAAAATACAGGACAAGAAAAACCACTAAAGGAAAACAAAATGACACAAAGCACTTAGCTGGTAGTGAAGCCGCAACACATGGAGCCGTCCTCTCTTACATCACAGCGGATACCACACTGTCCACGGAAGCCACTTACTGCCAGCTCAGACAGCGAGAAACTGACAATTCACAGTACCTAGTTCAATATCCAGCCCAGGTAAATAGCCAGCTAATTACCCACAGATGTGACTACATTACGTCATACCTACTGAGCTAGAAGATGCAGAAGCAAGTCCAAAACCCGAACCAGACTTAGTCAATCTGGCAGCGACCTCAGCACTGCTGCAACACTACTTTTGTGCTGAGAAAATCCTTTTAAAGTGCAGGCTAATAGGAGTCATCTGTTACCATGCGGCGGTTGCGGCTCCTCCCGAGGCGGCGGGGTGCTGGGTCCCGTGGTTGGGGCGCTTCCCCCTGGCTTGTGATCCAGCTGCCGGGGGTGCGGGTGCCTAGCCAGCAGTGTGCTGGTGGCTCGCAGCGCCATGCGCGTTGGTGAGTGCAGCTGCCGTGCACTAGCTTCCTTTTTATATTGTCTGTTGAGAGTTGGCTTCTCCCTCTCTCCACCCCTGGGCAGAGGCTTTTGTTTATAAGTCTGGCAGTGACTTGCAATCACTGCCAGTTCCTGGTTTCCCTCAGTGAGCTAGACAGCCTGTCTCTGTCGGTCTCCTGCTCTTGTCAGCTTGTTTGCTATTTCTGCCAGGTTATTCCATCTGCCTCAGGTCTGCTGTGTATTTTCGTGTTGATGTATTATATCTGCCTTTTCTGTCGTTATTCTGCCCTTTCCATCAGGTACGTCAGCATCCCTTCTCAGTCCCTAGCGAGAGTAGGGACTGTCGCCCAGTTGCCCGCCTGGGGTTAGCCAGGAGTGGAGGCAAGTAGGCAGGGACAGGGGTTGCGGGTGAAATCAGGGCTGGCGTATCAAGGGCAGTATACCATAACATCATCTTTTCTTACAATTTGCTATCTACTGCTCATTATGATGTGATGCCCATTTCTAGTTTTAGAGATAGCAAGATGGAAAACATTAAGTAGAGAATGATGACTCATCCTCTCAATTGAAGTCTATAGAGAGGAGAGGGGAGGAGGTGGGAGAGAAGCAGTGACTCACACATACATGCTGTTAGAGCTAATGGTGAGTTATTTACTGTTATTTATTCACATCTTCACTGCTCAATACTTTTTAGTCTCCTACATGATACTGTTTTGTGTGTGTGTGCGTGCTGCAGACAAATAGAGAGCAGAATCTGCAGCTTTTTCTGTGCACAATATATAGTATACAGAATAACAGCTAAAATGCCTCCCACCTAATCAAAGACAACTGAAAATTAGAGTTATAGCCTGCAGGGGAAAATGGGGACAAATACAGGACACAAGTTATACAATGGCAATTAATAGTGTTATTCCTCATGTACACACATAGCAGCTTATTCTGAAAGTAAGGTATATTATAAATGCCTGGCTACCATGCTGCGACTTCTTTGAGAGCTGGCCTTTATATTATGACTATCTACTCTCAAAAAGTCCCATTCCAAATATGGCACATATGCTTTATTTTCCCACTAAGACTACCTTAGTGACCTAGTATTGTTGTGCCAGTGACAAAATACATGATGTTATAGCAAACGTTTCGGGATATCCCCATCCTCAGGCTAATGAAGGTGATATCCCGAAAGCTCCCTATAACATCATGTCTTTTTGTTGGCCATTAAAAGGTATCATATCTACAAGATTACTTTGTTTCTCTTACTGACAACAATCACACTTTACTCCACTGGCTAACACTGCACCAAACCTTTTTTTTCATATTAAATAGAATGTAGTAACACGTTCTGAGCAATGACAAGAATACTTTGCTAACATCAGCATAGTCTCAAAGAAATGCAAATTACAGAGCATAACAAGCTGTTTCTCCTTTGGCTAAAGCTCATACACCTCTAGGGTTGTCTTTCAATTTCCTTCTTGTGAAATATTTCAGTCCTAAAATAAGGAACTTTTCAAACTCACCAACATACTGATGACCTTTAGGAGCTCAAGTAATGCAAAATTATCTCGAACAGTCCATTTCGTCTAATACAATCAGTGGACGATGTAGTAGACCTGCTGACTATTCGCTAGCTCCCCCTTTCTGTGTGCAAGCATATAGTTCTTGTCAGAGGCTGGCCTGAATTAAAGTTTATTCCACTGTGCATCCCAGCTGGTCCTGGGCATAGTTAGTCTGTGGCTTTACCCAGGAGCAGGAATTTCTTATATCCACTCACACTCTCTGAACCCTGCTATGATTTTGAAGTCTCTGAACCCTGCTATGATTTTGAACTCTCTGAACCCTGCTATGATTTTGAACTCTCTGAACCCTGCTATGAACCCTGCTATGATTTTGGTGCAATTTCTGACATATTGTTCCAATCATACCCCTATGGCAATGTTGCACATTGGAGTGGGTCCTTACAGTAGTGCCAAGCAGTAACTAGTAATGCCATGTCTCATTGTCAAGTCCTGTCCTTGATAGATCCTTGGTTGCAAGTTTTTGTTTCTCATCATCTTTGTGTCCAGCTTTACTGTGTGCAACCTATTGTACTGATTCTTGCACAAATAATAAATGACTTCAAGATACATAAATGATTAGATTTAATCGCTTGTGCAATTAGGCAGGAGTGCTGATGGCAATAGGTTGTAAAAGTAGCAAACATTAGCTAGACTACATTTACCTTGAGGTTTATCTCCAAGTAAGCAAGATGGTAACACTGCTGTCAGCACCTGACACAAAAATAGAAGTAAAATACAATTTTTTAAGTTAAGGACACTAGACTAAAATGCAATATTAATAATAATTCTAGCATCTATATGCATTTCTAACTACATTGAAGTTTCCTTTAATTTCCTTCTCAGTGACATGTGGGGAAAAGTTTCTTATCAATCTCCATTTAATTAACATTACTTGTAATAGAGGAATAATTTCCCTTTAAGGATTCACTAAATGGTTCTAGAACACATGAGAAAATAAGATAAAAAGATGACTTCACCAATCTTGACAACCATCTACATTAGTTAATTATTATATTTTAATAACATTTGTTTTAATGTGACAAGACTGTTATGTAAACAGGAGCGATAGTGTTCTCTTATCCGAACTAATTAAAATTGTGTTTGCATTTATTATCCTTCTCCTTACTATAAACTATCTATGGTTGTTTTGCTGAGAGCTATGTTAGAAATGAGCCAGAATGGAATGTTTAATAAAGTTGACTTACCAGTAACGGAAAATCTATTTATTTTTGAAAGCCCACATACAGAACTGGCAAACAAATTTACTCATGGTGCACTTAGCTTCCAAATTCCATCAAGGGCAGAGCAGCTTTTGAATCTATGTACTCCATGGATCCTGTTTAATTAAATTTCTTCGCATTACTCCCTATGTAGCCATAGAGGTTTTGTACTCCATTATGTAGCTTGTAGCTGTCTACCATTGCGGTTTCACCGAACCAGTAATTATAACAGTAACTTCTGAATACGACACATAGTCTGACATATTGAATGTTCTATTTTAAACACATTTTGCAAACATTTTCTTTATATGAATCCTACACAACGTAAGAGTTGTGATATTATTAATATAGGTCATGTAAAGCTTATATAGTATAACCCATGTGTCCAACTGACTGTGTGTTGTAAAGTAATTGTCTATTTGATTCAAATGATGCAAATATTAGCCCTGGACACATACTGTAATTCAGATTTTATATGTTATGCTTTAGGAATCTTTTCCTTATTCTACTGGGCCTTAAAGAAATACCCAGGGACATTTTATTCTGGTCATATAATGCTAACTGACCGGCAATATTCTAACAATGTAATTTGTTTCATCCCAGCTTAGTTGAATCCATGTATTTTAAACATTTCATTATGTGCAGCTGTGCTCTTGCATAGTGATTTATCCTTATGGGTAAAACAGCTAAGGGTGCTTTCACACGGGACAGAATAAGTCACAATATTATCCCTATGGGGCTTGAGTTCCGCACCTGTTAAAATCTGCTCGTCTTTAATTCAAAACTGCAAGATTCAATTCAGCAATGGAAAAAATTTCTACTGAGGAATTAAGAACATCTTGTGGAATTGCTGTTGCAAATTTCTAAAATACAGGACATGTAATTCCACACCTATAGTCTGCGGAAAAGAATGTAAGAAACTCTGCAAGATGTTCTTCAGAACGCATTCCGCAGGTAAAAACAAAATCTACATCTACACTGTGTCCTTTGTCCCATGTGAAAGCCCCCTTAGTATGCCATTAGCATCTTTTTACACATACCAAAATATTTCACTACATGCAGTGGAATATTCGACCACCAAAATCCACATATCTAACATAAGGATTTGGACATGATGTGTGGCGGAACCAAATTGCATCAAAGTCAAACAGCTTTCAATACTATAAAGAAGCAAAAGAAGTAATACTCACTTTATTGATCCCCCTACGGATTCTGTGAAGATGCTACCCTGCTCTCGCACCAATAGTCTCTGTTTATAAGGATACAGCAATGGATATTAGTGTAGTATGTCTCCACTGGAAGTATGGGTTGGAAGGGCTGACCTACAGGTAACTCCCAGGTCACGCTAGAAGCTGACAAAAACTCCTAAGTTGAGGCATACTACAATACTCCTCCTTGTTTGTCATCTTTTTCTCCTTCTCCAGGCACAAACATGTAATAAAGTAGAAATTAAATCCACGGCTGGTGCAGGGAGATATTTTCCTCTCGCGCTATTTTTGGTGCTGCTATAATGCCAGCAGCACTCACGCATTCAGCTGCTGTCCCTCCCCCACTGGGGCCTCACTTCCCTAAAGGACAGCAGCTCCCGTCCAGGGTCACCTCTCAGCTGTGACTCCTCATGGACAGCATGGAGCAGAGCACTGGAGGGGACAGTGGCTGCATGGGCAGATAACCTGGAGCAGAGCACTGGGAGGGGGGGGGGGACAGCAGCTGCACGGGCTCCGTGTGGACATGTCAGCCCATGGAATCTGGAAAGGTGTGTCTGCGGGAGCCAATCGGGAGCCTTTGGGCGTAACCTGGGCATTATCTGTAGCTGAGCCCGGCCAACCCATACTTCTGGTGGAGACATACTACACTAATACCCCAGCAATAATGTGGTTTGCTGACCTATGATCTCTGCAGCCAATCACTAGCTGTAGCAATGAGCTATTGACACCATTGATGTTGCTGCAGTGGTCACATAAGGTGTAGACAAGTCATCACTGGAGCCAGGTAAAGAAAGACCTGGCAATCATCATCAATGGAACAGCAGGGGATTGGTAAGGAGAGTGTCACTCCTTTGCTGATGTATAGCAGTATTTTTTGTTTATAAAAACATGAAGGTGCTGGAACAGCTCTGTAAACTATTAGAATAACTATAACCTGCTTCACTAAAGCTTCAGGACACTTGAAATCCTACAGCTATCCAATCAACACATTTGAACTCTACTGCAAGGATATCTGCTACAGCAAAGTCCTTAATTGCGATAAAAGTCAGAAGTGTTGAACTTTAAGTATATGCATTGTCACATGAATATCAATGAATAGTTTTCCTCTCGGTTCTACTCAAAACTGAATAGAGAAACACAAACTAGAATCCTATGACATGTTTGAAAGCTGCAGCGACCTAAAGCTTTAAAACTCCTTTCATGGCACATAAAGATAAAAAAAGACCCAGAGATCATCCTCACAAGTATAAATAATTTTTAAAAATTTCGACCAACACTTTTGGGTTGAAGACGTACTGGTATATGCTCAGATATTGCTTATCTAGACACTATTTGCAAGCTATAGATGTCACGACATTTAATGTGATATAACAATGCAATATACAGCATTGCAGTACATTGTTGTTATCATGATGCTTCGGTCATGTTAACAATTGTTACTTCTGTACACAAGTCTTGTAGGTAAAAATGTTCGTATGCTAGGCAGCTTTTATGCAATGAAATGTGCTCTTATTGATCTACATTTTTCTTTTTCTGATTCAGTTTTATCACATATTTTTCATTACAATCTACCCTTTGATAGAGTTGTTTTGATGTGTTAAACAAACTACTTAAAACACAAGAGACTTCTGACCCTTCCGCCCCTCACTTTTTGGCCTATTGTCACACATACTATTCAGTGGAAAATGCCTGCTGCTTGGCAAACAAGTCACTCTGCTTTCATAATGCTGTTGAATATCGACAGCTGAAGCTTTCTGAAACTCCAAAGAAAGGGGATCTGTGAGATTTAAAATGCTGTCCTTACTGCAGGCATCATGTTACAGAGCTGGAGGAGCTGAGCAGATTGATATATAGTTTGTGGAAAAGAATCAGTAGAACTTGTAATTTATTCATTTATACATCTCACATTCTGAGCTGAACAGTCCAATGGGCGGAGCTATCAGTGATTGACAGCTATCCGTGTATGATTGTACATACAGGGAAGGTTATTAATCGTGGATAGGGCTGCCCATTGGACTGTTCAGCTCAGAGTGTGCAGATGAATAAAATCCAAGTTATACGGAGTCTTTTTCCAAAAACTATATATCAAGCTGCTCAGCAACCCTTCTTGCAGTTTGGATAGCATGTTCCAGCTGACAGATTCCCTTTAAGTGAAAACAAAGTATATATTGTGATGTGGAATTTCTCTATTTCATATTATATCAACTTGCTTTCTTTTTCGAGGCTGTTAGTAGTGAATGAGAATTTTAGCACAGAACAGCCATGCATCTCTTTTAGGTCTGGCAGGCGTGGGTGTCATTCTCTGAATCCGTGATTGCCCTTTTTCCAGCACTGTCATTGTTAAATTGATTCTGCCTCTTCCACCCAGCTGCAGATTGTTTGTTATTTCTTTACCACTATATAGAGGCCTCAGACCTGACAGCCTCTGCTGAAGTGTTGGTGTATGAGCCCTCATATATGCATGTGTCACAGCTGCTCCTCTTTGTTCTTGCGTTTACCTTCAGTTTGCCAGTACTTCCAGCCAGGTCCTGAACTTGCTCACTCCTTGGTTCTGCAGACGGCGTGGTGTTATCCAACTTCCTGGCTTCCTGGTGATCAGTCCTGACAAGGTTAATCAGCGGCTAGGTTCCTGCGCAGGGCTGCCCTTGCCAGAGCAAATTCTCTGCTGTTCATAGGCAGGGACTTTCCATCTCCTGCTTCCAGCATAGAGCTAGATCCCCTGGTCACCTTGCATTCCAAGTCACGCCTTCCAGTGGTGAGCATCCCGGGTTCCAGAGTCGGCTGTCTGCCCTGCCGGTCTGTTCCATCTACTGGTTGGACAGCACAGCGGATCCACATCAAATCCCTAGCAATCTCCTTTAGATAACCTTAGTGAACCTTTCCCACCAACGGGACCGCTATCTTCTGCATACAGCTATTCTCTTCTCAGAGCGCTCAGCTGGTATACGCCACCGAACAAATGAGTGTTTGCTCATCTGTTATCTGACTGCCATTACTTTCACACTGGATAACGATCAAGTGTACGAACGTTCATTTCCAATCATTTGTCAGTGCAAAAGGCCCTTGAGAAAGAATTCAGTGGACCTTTGGTTACGAGTCTGCTGTTTTACTAAGCGTGCTTTCTGCTATACCACTAGGCTCATGAACACAGTGGACTCATAACTATGGGTCTGCTCAGTTCTTTCTTTGTAGCTATTCTACAAACTGCACAATATTCTTTTGCGTGCCACTTGGTTTAATAGCCAAGCATACCTGTCACTGTTATATGCTGCTGTTAGTTAGGGCATCCTATTCTGATGAAAGATCTGCTTTAAATATACAGTTTATATGAATGGTGTGTGTAGTGTGTAGTTATAATGACTAGTCTTAAAGATTTTTGTTAGAATTATGTATAGATGTAACAATTATTAATATGACTGGCCCATCATAATAACTTGTAGTTATTTATTAAACTTTGTGTTAATGTTTTCTGAATCTGTAGTTATGGCAACAATTACTTCATATGGTCACTCCATCTCCAAATCAAAAGTGAATAAAATGCAATAAAAACTACAGGTCACCTCACAAAAAACAAGCTATCACACAACCACACTGATAGCAAATAAAAAAAAGTTATGGGGATCACTACATGGCAACAGAAAGTAAATCATTGTTTACAGTATTTTTTAAATGAGTACAGCATAAGAACTACATACATTTGGAATCACCATAATCACATTGACCAACAGAGTAAAGAGAAGATAGCATTGTGAATGCTGTAACAACAACCCCCCCCCCAAATGGCACAATTGCATTTTTTTCCATCTTGGTTAGAAAATTGTAGAAGTTTTCCAATACATTATATGGTGTGCTAAATGGTACTATTGAAAAATACAACTAGTCCCACAAAAAACAAGCCCTTATGTAGCTATGTAACCATAAAAAATAAAAAGTTATGATTTATTGAAAGTGGGGAGGAAAAAATGAAAATGAAAGGAAAACTAAATGGGCTGCAGTAGGAAGGAGCCAATAGAGTGGGATTCTGTCCCACTCAGTCAAGTAGGTCACAAGGGATTGAGAACTTTCCTGCTAGAACACCATATTCTCAATCACAACCCAATGGTCTACAGGGATTGGGCTCTATTCTATATAGACTGTGTCTTTTTAGTTTTTTAATATTAAAAAATGTAACTCTTGAGTATCAATATCTAATGATAACATTTCTTTAAAATACTGTATATTGTAATCCAACATTGCTTTCTTTTAGCAAAGCTGCTGTCAGTTCTGAGATGAAGCTTCTCGAGCTGGTTCTTTGCCAGGGGCACTGCTATTGGATCGCCAGTGTTTACACACAGAGCTGCAGCCAGTGGGGGAATTGGGGAGCTTAAAAGCCTCTCTGAGAATATGATCTTCAATAAAGCTAGTGATATCAACATGCACAGACTGAGCTGCTTACGAGTGACAGCAGTCCCACTGGAAGCTGGGTTTTTATGTGCTTATGAGAGGCCTAGAAAATGATATGTCTTTGTCGTTCATCTCTTTGTGAATATTATGTATGACATAGTAGTTGATAACTTTGGCTTCCAGTAATGTTTTCTAAAACATTTTATGTGCACTGTGAGTAAATTTCTATTTGTCTGTTTAAATAATGCTTGAGTAAGAAATTGGACAGACCAAATATGAGGTCAAGACATTGATACATTTTTATTTCTACTTTTAGGTATGGATGTGTGGTGGGGAAATGTTTGATGTGCCTTGTTCCAGAGTGGGCCATATTTACAGGAAGTATGTGCCTTACAAAGTTCCAACAGGGACAAGCCTTGCAAGAGTAAGTATAAACTCTATGTAACTTTTTTATGCAATGATACAATATGGTGATAATTCTACGCTATCTCTTCTACAGCTCTCACCACATAGAAACCTGTGTACTCAAAATAAAAAAAACATACAATGGGAAATGTTCAATTTTGAAAGGAAATTTATTGGGATTATAGTTCTTGTAAAACAAAGCATAAGTCCATACACATTTGTTTAGTCTTATGGGCCACAACAAAAAAATACTTATGTATGCTGTTATATCTAGATATATCGTTCTTACTTTATCACACATCAAAAAAATGCCCACTTTTACATTACAACTGTGTCATTTTAGTATATGCTCTTATAAGAAAGACCTTTGTAAGACCAAAACAATCCCCCAAAATCGCTTAACTGCAATAAAAATGCTGCAATCTATACCTCTGTCAATAACTTTTAACGGGCAGTTTTAACCTGCCCTTACTAGTGCATTCCTTTCTTTTTGCTTGACAATCATTGCAGTCACGTTTCATCCAAACTGGGTGTATTATGTTATCTCATATATCAATAAATAACGCTGGAGACTCTATGATGATGAACAAACGTTACTACTTCCAAAACAACTTTCACTAGTATAGTTTGGTCACTGGAGAGGTCTGAGCTGAGGCTGGGGATGTTGACCTCAACAGAGTCCCCCTCAGACTGGATGTGTCTGAGGCTTATTATCCTATTTTGGTCGGTATTGTTGCATCTCCATGGGTCATGGTGGGGTTACAAACTAATGCACAGAATCCTCAAGAACAAGGCTCTCAGCCCTTGGCTGTGACATAAACTCATCTGGATTACCCAGGTTTACCTGTGCCTTTATGAGTCCTCACAGCAGCAAGTGAGTCCACCTTTTGTAAAATTCCACTTTCTTGGCCAGGGGTGTTACAAACAAGGCATGTCTAGGAAATGTCCAGCAAGAAAGTATTTGTCCAGGAAATGGAATCTTTAACTGCTCAGTTGTTCTAATTCTTAATTAAAGTCTGTTGAGAAAAGATGTCAACTTCTGAGCCATACATTAGCTATTCCTGGATCCTCTGTGCCACAGCCACCAACAGGACCTACTTCCAAAACCAGCCCTCTCCTGGACCTGTATGGGAGGAGGCAGGACACAAGCCCCTACTAGCACCCTAGCCAACTTACGCATACATGGTCACAATGGTGTCTCTGAAAGGGCTGGGCATGGCATTCCCAGTCTCGGAGCTGGAACAAATTACTATACATCAGTTCACTTTCTAGTTATCCTCAAAAAGTCAGGGAACCCCTGAACCTGATTTTCTCAAACAGTATAAATTCAAAATATGTCTACAATATAATTATGGGCTGCATTTAACAAAAAAATATATTTTTTTGTAGAACGACCTCTTTAAATCAAGTGGACATTTGACCACAGTTCACAGTAGTACATACTATTTTGGTTCAGCACAGTTCACGTAAAGGCAACTCCCCTTTAACATCAGTTCTTTTGACAATTAGGATGAACAATAACAGTGAATAGTGGTGCTACTGGTTGCAAACAACCATCAGCAGGTAACTCAGCACAATGTCTACATACATTTTCATTTCACGTAACTTTCTGATTCCCATATGGCAATTAGGTGTTGCAGAACACAGAACACATTATGCAGGATGGCAGCACTCAGAGTTGGATCTAAGTTGAGGTGTCCCTTTTTTGCAGATGGAGAGATGGTAAATTCCCAAATGTAATCATGTGGCACCAATTAACTGCTACAGTCATATTATATGATGTCACTACTGACATCATTTTGGATTTCTAACAAGAAAATAGTAGGGGTAGAGTAGATAGTCACCGGAGGGTCAGAGTGGAAATGAAAGGCAGGTAAATATTCTTTTTTATTTTTTAAGGGTTAATCACATGGCTATAATATGGCTGCTGTTTGTACAAAGTCATAAATGTATAGAATGTTACTGTTCCTGTAGAGCAGTAGTTCCAAAACGTTTTGAAGGTTTGACTTGATTTTGGGCAAAACTTTTTTTGTAAAACCCTCACTATTGTACTTAGCCCCATTTTTGAAAGTCCAGAAAACAAAGCTATAAATAAATTGGTCTAACCAACTAGGAAAAAGATGGTGCGAGCATCACTTTTGATTTATATTGAACTATTACTGCAGTGCCACAGCAGTAATAGTTCGAAGTATTAGAAATTATGTTTTGCATATGCTGTATGTCATACAGTTATCTAGCAGCCCAGTTAGTTTCATTTTGTTTTCTGGACTTTCCAGCATGGTTGAGCGTGTGCTCTATTCGTAGCTAGGTAGCATAGCAGACTTCTGGAAGCAGCTCAACTATATAGAAGCAGTAAAATGCAATGACACATCACTTCCAGCCTGTGCACTGTACTGTTGAGCTAGAAGTGCAAAATTGAACATTAAATTACTAGCACAAGCAATATGTATCTTGTTAATGAGGTGTTTTTTGTTTTATTTTATAAATGCTCGGACAGAGACACACCACCCGCAGCTATTTATACGACCACCCCCCAGGGTGTCACAAACCACAATTTGGGAACCTCTGCTCTAGAGGCATCTGTAGATTTTTTTTGTCAGAATCTAAATAAAAAAATAGTGGGATGTTCCTTTGGATGGCAATGCTCTGATGTATGCCTTAGGTCAATACAATACAGCAATGCAGGACTGGTTCCAGATTTATGTGGGCCCTCGAGTGACAAAAGCACCTTGGGCCCTTATTATATAATTTTATCACATGGTATATATAACTCGTTCTACTATATAGTGCATACACAATTGTTGCAATGTGGTATAAAAGTAATTCTGCTGTGCAACATATAGTAATTGCCAGCATGCAGTTTATAAAAGTCACTATACAGTATACTAATAAATGCAACCATATTTTATCAGGTAAATTCTATGACACCAACTAATGTTAGTACGTAATATATAAATATTAGCTACATTACTACATATGAATAATTGTCATTATGATGTATATATACTTACTGTATAAGTAATTCTGTTATATAGGTTTGATTTGTCACCATAATAGAATATATAGTAAACTGCCTTCATAAAGTACATAAATAATTGCTACCATACAATAACTTTAACAAATAGTACATAAAAAATGGCATACTTAAAGTATATTAAAAATTGTCCCAATGCAGTATATAAATAACTTCACATACAGTATATAAAAAGTGCTAACAAACAGCATATTAATCATTTTTGTCAAACAGCATATAGTTTCAATATACACAGCATATGAAAAAATATATATATTGGAGATAGCATATCTATAAACCCATGTTTATAATATGGTGAGCGTATATCTCTAAATAATGCAGTCAATATATAATAGTCAGATAGCAGCTCCATGCACAGATAATGATTACACTGCAGTTTTCTCCAGTGACTATAAGTGACATCTCCTCTGATTGGAGTCGTATGCATTCCTTTTTCTTCTCTATAGTCTCAGATCACCATGACAATTTCTTCCAGTCACAACTCGTCTCTGCACACAAATTCTCTATCTTGCTAATAATATTCCTTCATGCCTGTCAGGTTCCCCTGTGCCTCTTAAAATCCTTTTGCACCACTTCAAAGTCCCTCTTTGTTTTCATGGGTCCATTTGTCCTACTTTAAGTTCTCCTGTGTCCCCATGGGTCCTCCTGTGCTCTCCCAAATCCCTTTATGTCCCCACAGGTCCCCTATCAAGTCTCTTTATGTCTGCCAAGTCACTATGTCACCATGGATCCCTTCTCAAGTCTCCTTGTCTCCCCAGGTCCCTGCATCCCATCTGGTCATTCTCAGGCAGGTCCATCTGCATCCTTGTGGGTTTCTATGTTTTTCTCAGGTTCCCTTGTCTCTCCATAGGTCTATCTGTTCCCTTTTATGACCCTCTGTGTCCCCATGTGTCTATCTGGGCCCCCTCAAGTCCTATAGGTTTGTCTGTGCCCCTTTAATTTCCACTGCGCTCACCATAATTTTTTGGCGTTCCCATGTGTCCATCTGTTCCCTGTCAAGTCCCACTGTGTCCCCACAGGTTCCCTCTCAAGTCTCTTTGTGTTCCCCAAGTCCTCTCTCTTGGTGTTTCTCAAGTACCTGCATCCCCACAGGTCCCTCCCTATTCACATGGGTCCCATTGTTTCTGCTCAGGATCCTATGTGTCCCATTGCTCTCATTTTCTGACAGCACATAGTGTAGTTAGAACCTTATTTCCATTCTGTACATTGCTGCGGTAACAGCAGCTGGTGTATTTCGAATCACCCTCCTCTGTCTCCTCCACTCATACCTGCACATCAGATAGGAAGAGACAGAGGAAGATAATTCACAAACTGCCGTGCGCTGCACTGATCCTTATATGCTGAGGGGAAGGGGCCGTGGGAGACACCTTCACTCAGATAGTTGCAACTGCTGTGGACCCCTCTAGTTGTGCTGGGCCCTGGCATTTGATACAGTACAAGCCTTTTTAAGCACTGCTTCTGTTTCACATATATGACTTGTTCCCATCCTCAGGGCATTCTTCTTTGCTTTCTTTATCAGACAATAAAACATTTCTAGTCATACATAGTTTAAAGGACAAAGGCAACTGCTGCTGTGAATAAGTTCCTTTTTATTTTATCTTTGAAATGGTTAATTTAACAAATGTTACTGTTATTAAAAGTCTCTGCTAAAGTAAAATGGGTCATTCGGTACGGCATGTTAAACAGTATGGTGGCTTTTAGACTTTGACTGTTGTTAACTTAATTACCCCATAAACTAGTAATAGCTCTACAGATAATATTCCGTTTACTTGTAGTTATATCTGTTCGATAGAATCTTATCAGCGCCACAACCAACACTCCCTATTAATATTGCACATCATGACAAAGTAGCCTCGGCTCTCATCACAAGCAAAGTGTTGTGCGCCTGTTTAACAACATTCTAATTTATTTATTTGTTTCCTAGCAAGATGGGATGTTTTACAGGTCAATACTTTTCTACAGGCTCCTGAGAGCTTTTTCAGCTCTCTCAGTGCAAATTTAGAACTGATAACCCCACAAGGGATTGCTGCGTCAGGTGAAAAACATTGATTACTCAGCACTGCAATCTGACTTGTGTTCACTCTGACACAAACTGAATTTCCATTCTCCAAACAATTTATTTATAGGACTGGAGAAAAGCCAGATTTCAACAACATTATACATCATCCATGCAGCTCCCAAATGAAAACTTGTCTAACATTAATACGTTATTTCCCTTTCAATAATGAAACATACTTTGATTACAAATATAACGGAGTTGGGTTTCAGTGTGTAAGAACTGTGTGTGTGATTTAACAATGCATTATGGTATGATGATGTTTTATGAAACCCTTTAGTAAGTTTCACTCACTGAGGCCAGGATGTTTGCTCTAAGGCAATAACTCATATTTTCATCGACAGGGCATAATCTGGAAGTGAAAATTTGAGCAAATTATATATTTTTTAACCTGTACTAAAATTGAGTTTCGGACTGCACTGTAGTCCAGAGCTGCATTCACAATTCTGCCTGCAATGTATTTGAAATCTTCATTTATTATTAGCTCCATACAGTTTCCTGTGATGATTTTCAGTCTTGGAAGTTTTTTCTTTACATGGACAATAAGAGAAGATTAAGCATTGCTTTTAAGGGGCTTTGAGTAATCTAAACCATAATCTCAGGGATTGCTTTATGCGGACATTTTCATTTATGTACATTCAGTTTTTCTTTGGATGTCCCATACAATCATATTTCTATCAAGGCAGTCCAGCAAATGGCATTCATAATCAGGCTTCATGTAAACTATTCTGGCTACCCACACCTAAAGATTGTTTTTACCTTTTAACCACTGAGGATTATGGCCTTTGCTGCTAAAAATTCCTAGTGTGCGTCACCAGAGTAGCCGCTGATGAGTGGAGTCAACAGGCAACAAAGACAAACAGGCCAGGGGTCAGTACCAAGAAGACAGAGAGAACGTAAGGGCCAAAGGGTATATGAGAATATATGAGAAGAGCAGAGTCAAATACCATGAAGACAATGGGGACTGGATTGGATAGCAAACAGTTGGCAATGTCAGAATTCAAAGACGATAATCCAGGAGAGTAGTCAAGTGAAGAAACACACAGACAGACAAAATCACATAGATAGCACATCAGGTAGAGATACTCAATAACTGGCACAGAATTCTGGGAGATGAGAGATATAGACTGGCAAGATTAACTAATCGGGTTCAAAACCAGAGTCAGGCTCGCAGAAGAAGCAGTAGAGTAGAATTTACTATGCATACTTAATTTATCTTGTCCATACAATTGTTGCATTGTTGTGTAAATGTAAGAAAATTTACAGATGGACATGCAAAGCATCCCTTGACTTGCATTCATGTAATGTAATCATTGTTTTTCCAATGAAGGAAAAGCTAAAGCTGAAATAATCTTTTACGTTTTGCTAACTTGTACTGACAGTTAAGGTTTTTTTTTCTTCTCTACATACATTAATGTAAGGCCGGCTGCACACAGCAGAGCCAGATTCCGCATGTGGGAGCCCACAGCGAAATCTAGCTCTGACCCCGGCCGGCAACCCTGTGTACCTGTCTTTTGAGCGATAATCGTTGCGTGTAAATGCTACCATCATTTGCTTTTCGGCTGAACAATGATTTTATGTTGAGTTTAAAATACATGGTTCTGACAGAGAGCTGATTGCAGGGACCGCACACTGTGATTCTCCACGGGAGTGCTGATAACATTGTTTTCAGCTGCAGTCCCATGGCAGAACAAAGGGGCTGTATGCAGATAACAGACCACCTGCTGTTATCGGCATACAAGGAAGGGAGGCCCATTTACATGCAAATGAAGCTAATAAGCTGCTAAAGGGCATTAGTGCCCATTAGCAGCTTATGCAAAATGATTACTTAAACTGTCATTCTCCTTATCTTTTGAATGAATTTTGAGTGATCATCTTTGCGTGTAACTAGAGCTAAAGCATGCCAGAAAAATAAAACCTGTTTACTTGTTTAATGTAATCCTTAGTTCTTATTCTGTCCTAGTAAACTGGTAATTTTACTGTACTAATAATAATTACCCTTTTTGTAATATCTTTAAGCCTTTCCCCACACACATATGCATTATACTGTATAGGCGATCAAGTGAACTCAAGTTTAGGGACTGAAAACAAAAGTAAAAACAAGTAAAATAAAGGCTTTTTAATTATTGCAAAAAATAACAATTATGAAACAAAAAAAACTTTTCCAAGCCTTCACATAAAACAACAAAGGAAAAAAATATAAAAATTGGTATTGCTGTTTCCAATTCATTAAAATATTACATTATTTATCCCACATGGTTAACACCATCAGAAAAAAAGCACACAGTTCGAAATTGAGCTTTTGTGGTCACTTCATTTCCAAGAAAAAATAGAATAAAGAGCAATCAAAAGGTCATATGTCATGAAAGGGTTAAAGTGGCTCATTCTAAATGTTAAGCCAATGGGACAAACAAGTCTAGGCTATGCAAATGTACTGCCCTTATTTAAATCTGATACCAGTACAGCCAGTCAGGTAACCCATGTATAAAAATACACAGTGCCAATGCACAGCTGAGGTCCCTTTAATCTCATATATTGGAAGCCACATCACAATGCAGGTTACAACGTTTCATAACACGCTTGGATTAGGAATATGAACACCTGACTCAATGAGCTGCAGTGCCGTACAGATAAGATGTAAGTGTTCTTGGCTTAGCAGAAGTTTTTGCCTGCAGTTGTAGCGAAGTTTTAAAAAGCTTCAGGATGAACAAGCCGTTCCCTAAGCTGCTGTGGCAGCAGAAGCTGCAGCAATCATTCCCGTTATTGTACCCTTGTATCATGCTGTCAGAGCTATTGTGTTTTAAATAAACCAAAAAGTGTACATTTATATAGAGAAAAACATGTAGAGTACATAAGGGAATCTGTTTGAGAAAAGCAAGCTATATTGTGGGTGACATTCACAGACTATGAAGATACGAGAGCTGCATTCACATTGAAGGAAGATTATAGTAAGTAGAGCAGGGGATAATTAAATTCCCCGGCACGACAGAATGAAATAATGTTTTCTGAGTTATCTAATTGCTGACTGGACATGTTGTGTTTCCAAACAAGACAAGCAGAAGGACAAAGAACATTCTTGACAAGCTTTGATTAAATGTGAATCCTGGGGAGAACAGGGGAACAAGGATTAGCTGTTTGGTCTATAATATTTAATCATGAAGACATTACAAAAAGGATATTTTAAAGCGAGGTGCCTTAAGTGACATAATGTAGATTTATATTGCATCTAGGGAATAATCAACAAAAGTAATGACAAAGAATTCATAGCAAAATAAAGTATGTAATTAAATATGTAAACATACCGTCAGTAAACCATGGAAGCAAGCAGAAGCCCAGTCTAGATAGAAAGCAATGTGATGTATGCTCTCCAATGTCTCCAAAAAACTCAAAAATGGTTTGTAACCTCAGAAGCAATTCTGTTAATGTAAATGTATTAAAGTATTACACTAAGAATTGAGTGTTGATGAAGATATAGCAGTAGACAGTGAGGGTCAACAAACTGCGCTCCCATAGAAATTATTACTCCATTCAACAACATAGTGATCTAGACAGAACTCATAGTCAGGTTGAAAGCTGGTCTACTCAGGGGTGTATATAGTTATGGTGGGAGCAAAGGTAGCAGTCGCAATTGGGCCCAGGTGTCTGAGGGTGCCAAACATTCCTCTACCATAACCACATAAGTAGACACCAGTTTTGTGTATATAGGGTACAAGACAGATAAGAGTCCTGTTACAAATTTTGCATTCGGCCCCAGAAGTAGAAACTGAAAATTTAGAATAAGGGTATTGTTAGAATCACACCTAATGCTGAATTTATATGAAATGCTCATTAAAACTTCAGGCCACTGTACACATGATAATGGTTTCAGTATATAGCAAAGAAAAAAATGCCTAAATGAGTGGCAGATGAATACAGAGGGCGATGTATGACTATGTTTCGGGGTTATGAATAGAAATAAGCAAGTTCATGAGTTCAAACCGATTGGTGAAGTCACTGACCACTTAGGCTGGTCTCACATTGTTTTGTGAATCCAGCGCTGCTTCCGTCCGGGTTTTCATTCCTACATAGTTTTCTGCATGGAGGATGGAAGCAAGCAGTTATGTAAAACCAGCTTGATTTTCCTTCTTCAGCAGTAACACAAATGTATTTCCACAATGTAAGACTATGAAGGTTAAAATATGTCCTATATTTTAGGTTCCATTGTCTTCAATTAGTGAGATATGGTTCAGCAATAGGAAGTTTGCCAATCAGATGGTTTCAATGCATTGCTCATATCCAGCTAGGAAAGATGATTCTAGCTGTTCATGGTACATTTTATAATTGGATAACTTTCTTTTTGTTGGAAAATGTCCATTTCCATCTAGTATAAGTCTTTATAATGATGATCTGTGACCTACAGATATTGCTGTTTAGATAATTTAAATAGGATTTCAGAATGGGTACAATGGGTACATTGCTGGATATATTTATCAACTCAATTTAATAGGGACCTGTCAGATCTAAATATGACTTGATTTACATACTGCACATTATTCACTATATACAATGTCAATCAAGGTTCTCCTTGGGGGAAATATTTGTCTTGAGAATATAGAGTCATCCTTTGAAAAATAGGCTCTACGAAACACATACAATGGATAGTCAACTTCATCTTAAGACAGTGCTTCTTGTCCTTATCAGCAAAGTCTTAAGGTCCATTTACACGGGACGAATGTCGGGCAAACATTGCCCGACAGTTGTCCCTGTGTTTCCTAACTCCCGGCAGGGGGCAGGGCAGTGCAGGAGATTTCTCTACTCTTGCTCGCCCCCGCCCCTTTCCACTTAGATTACACAGCGGCTATTCACTACTGAACAGCTGCTGTTTAAACTGAACAATGAGCGATGAGCTCATTGCTGATCTTTTATGTGGCATGAACGATGAGCTCATCACTCATCGTTCAGTTTAAACAGCGGCCGTTCAGTAGTGAATGGCCGCTGTGTTATCTCAATGGAGAGGGCGGGGAAGCGAGAGGAGATAAATCTACTGCACTGCCCCGCCCCCCTGCTGCCCGCTCCATGAGCGAGCCAGCTCTGCTAGCTGCCGTGCAGGAGCACAGGAGCGCGGAAACACAGGGACGAGTGTTGGGCATCGTTTGTCCGACATTCATCCCGTGTAAATGGACTTTTAGCTGATTACACATTTTCTTGCTTACTGAGTTCCAAGCAACTGCATGCATGTTTGTTTGTTTTTTTGCAGCAAATCCTCGCTCATGCTTCTTACACTTCTGTTCCTACATACTGTGCATAATGCCATGTGTCCCAAAGCAAATAGCATTTACTGACAGCTACTGTACACTTTAAAACATGTCTATCTTGCAACTGCATTTTACAAACTAAATATATAATGCATGAGCATAAAACTTTAAGCAACTAGGTGAATACACTAGATTTGTGGTTTTACACAAGAAGATCAACTGCCATGGGTAGCGTGCGCCAGTCAATAATGAGTGTGCTGAGTAAAAATTGATTACACAGTCAGATTATCTCTAGAATGGGGCCAAACGATGGTAACTATGATTGCTACACTCACCTTCATACAGGGTAGATTTTTTTGGCAGTGCATCTTCAAATTTTGTACGTGAAGATGTGCTGCTGACAAGCAATCGCCCTGATAAGGGCAGCACCATATCAGGAACCTAGGATAACCCTGACTTTTCCTAATTGGTGATAAAGAATATGACAAAGTTTAGATGAAGTAGGAGCTTGAGCAAAATCAGTTTAAGGGAAAGCTGACCAGGTAATAAGGAGATAATACTTATAATTTCTGTATTTTAATCCAAAAACGTTTTTTATTAGTAGTTAGTTTGCCAAAATGTATGAAATATTCCCTAGTGTTTTACCACACCTTCAACAAAAAGTGGAAAGTATGAGACACATTCTGTTTAATAATTGGGGGGAGTTATACCATTAAGTAACTATTTTGTAGCTCAGTTCTTATATTTTAGTACATACTGAGTTAGGCCTTAGTCAGACTGGCGTTTTTTTGCGCGATTTGCGCATGCGCATGCGTCCGGCGATTTTATAGAACCATTGCTTTGCAATGGTATCGGACACATGAGTGCTTTTTATGCACTCGTCCGATAAATTATAAAACAGAAATCGCAGATCGCACCTATCTGCGATTCCTGTTCTCTTCTCTATATGCGCTCAATGGGGCCGGCGGCAGCAGCACCGTCCCCATTGAGAGCATATACTAGACAAATCATTCTTCTCTGCCACAGCTGTAACAGCTGTGGCAGAGAAGAACGATGTTTGCCCATTGAATTCAATGGAGCCGGCAATACAGCCGGCTCCATTGAAAGCAATGGGCTGCCGGCGATCGCGGGATGAATTGTCGGGAAGGGCTTAAATATATAAGCCCTTCCCTGCAATTCATCCAGAAATGTGTAAAAATAAAAAAAATATATATACTCACCTTGTCCCGGCAGACGGAGTTCAGCGCAGCCGGCCGGC